>NC_079314.1:117557878-117802878 GCF_029931775.1 Euleptes europaea | reverse complement strand
CTCACAGGGTGTCTGTTGTGTGGAGAGGGAGGAGACTGTAAGCCAGTTTGAGTCTCCTTAAAAGGTAGAGAAATTGGGATATAAAAACCAACTCTTCTTCTTCTTCTTCTTCTTCTTCTTCTTCTTCTTCTTCTTCTTCTTCTTCTTCTTCTTCTTCTTCTTCTTCTTCTTCTTCTTGGCACAGGCTCCTCCCACGAAGTCCAAAAACAGACTTTCCCTTTTATATTGTTCTCTAAGTCGAGAGGACAGTTATTTTTTGCCGATTCGCTCTGCTGCCAATTTGCACTGGGCTCTCGTGTGGGAGAAATGGGTGAGCTTCATCACACTGGCACTTGGAATGGGGAGCTAAACAGGGGACAAACGGGAAGCCCATGGGGAACTATTAGGCTGAGCCCTGAGCTTCTAGTCACCTATCTATGTCCTCCCTCGTAGAAGAAGAAGAAGAAGGAGGAGGAGGAGGAGAAGGAGAAGGAGAAGGAGAAGAAGAAGAAGAAGAGTTGGTTTTTATATGCCGGCTTTCTCTACCACTTAAGGAAGAATCAAACCTGCTTACAATCCCCGTCCCTTCCCTTCCCCTCCCCACAACAGACACCCTGTGAGGTAGATGGGGCTGACAAGAGTTCGGAGAGAGCAATGACTAGCCCAAGGTCACCCAGCTGGCTTCATGTGTAGGAGTGGGGAAACAAATCCAGTTCACCAGATTAGCCTCCGCCGTTCATGTGGAGGAGTGTGGAATCAAACCCGGTTCTCCAGATCAGAGTCCACCACTCCAAACCACCGCTCTTAACCACTACGCCACACTGGCTCTGTTAAATGTAGATGAATCTCCAAAGGAACTGGTGTGAAAAAGAGAAATGCATCCTAGGAAGATACACTAATTACGACATTTGGGCTAATTTTAGGGTTTCGAAAGATGCCGCAGTATGGAAACCTTCTACCGAGAGCCCAATAATTGTTTTGCCTTCTCAGTCCTTGATGGATGACAGCTAAAGTCTATGTATCTTTCTGCGTCATGCTAGTGGCCTTTATTTCCTACAACTTTTAACTCAGTTGCTGTGTCATATTAAGACCGGGAATAATAAACGCCAAAACCATGCTTGACTGGACTTCATCAGTGACAGGGTTCTAGAAATAAAAACCTCCCTCTTTTCCCTCCAGAGGCTTCTGAAACATGCTTGGCAGTCTATATGAAAAAAATGTATAATCTGCTTCTTTCCAGTCCATGCTTTAGGGAGGGCTCAGTGGTCGAGCATCTGCTTGGCATGCAGAAAGTCCCAGGTTCAATCCCCAGCATCTCCAGTTAAAGGGACTAGGAAGATGAAGAAGAGTTGGTTTTTATGTGCCGACTTTCTCTACCACTTAAGGAAGACTCAAACCGGCTCACAATCACCTTCCCTTCCCCTCCCCACAACAGACACCCTGTGAGGTAGGTGGGGCTGAGAGAGCTGTGACTAGCCCAAGGTCCCCCAGCTGGCTTCATGTGGAGGAGTGGGGAAACCAAGCCAGTTCACCAGATTAGCGTCCGCCGCTCATGTGGAGGAGTGGGGAATCAAACCCGGTTCTCCAGATCAGATTCCACAGCTCCCAACAACCCCTCTTAACCACTACACCACGCTGGCTCACAGGAGAGTAGGTGATGTGAAAGACCTCTGCCTGAGACCCTGGAGAGCCGCTGCCAGTCTGAGTAGACAATACTGAGTTTGATGGACCGAGGGTCTGATTCAGTAGAAGGCAGCTTCATGTGTTCATGTGTTCAATTCCCAAAGCACAGAGATGCAATGACATATTTTTTAAAGTTTCAATGCCATCTTAAAACACCCACAGTAATGAAATCATAAGCATTGCCGAATCAGCAGCTCTCTTTTCCTCCCAGTGAAGAAATATAAAACCCAGCTGAGATCCAAACTCCCATTGCATTAACAATTAAAAAGAGTTGCTTATATAAATTTCCTTAATAATGTGCCTGGCCAAACACAGCTGGGAACAGATTCCTTAGACGTGGGGCTACAATTGTTAATGTTATCTGTTCCAGATAATCTCCAACGGTGGTGGTACCCATAACTAGGGTTGCCTACTCTGGCTTAAGAAAATCCTAGAGATTTTGTGGGTAGAACCCGGGGAGGTCAAAGTTTGGGGAGGGGAGGGGAGGGAGCTCAGCAGGATGCAATGCCACACAGAGTTCACTCTCCAAAGTAGCTTTTTTCTCCAGGGGAACTGATCTCTGTCATCTGGAGATCAGTTGGAATTCTGGGAGATCCCCAGGCCGTACCTGGAGGTTGGCAACCCTACCTGTAACAGAGATCAGTGCCTGGACTAGGGGTGCCAGCCTCCAGGTGGGACCTGGGGATCCCCTGGAATTCCAGCTCATCTCCAAACTACAGAGATCAGTTCCCCTGGAGAATATGGCTGCTTTGGAAGGTGGACTCTGTGGCACTGTACCCCACTGAGGTCCTTGTCCTCCCCAGGCGTCACCTCCAAAATCCCCAGGAGTTTCCCAACCAAATCTGGCAACCCTACTCCCCATCCCCCGCCAGTGGCTGGGCAGGGGGACCTGGCAACTTTCCTGCAGTGTGCAGGGGTTTGAACTAGATGACCCTGGTGGTCCCGTCCAACTCTATGATTCTATGAACTCCACGTTTTCATGATGTCCAGATCCTAGCCAATCAGTCCTGTCTACAGCTGTTTTTTCTCTCAATGCTCAAGAGCTGCAGAACAGGGTTCATTTATTTTTCCAGAGTTCAGTTTGGACTGAACATGGCGAGGGCATCCCTACCCTGTTCCCATCGCTTCCGATCGGATGTGCTCTGCTTATTTCCCCCGCTAGATCCTGAAGCTGTGAACATAGCCCAGGTTTGCTGTTTGTTGGGCTTGTTTGATGATGCTGCATTGCTGACTCACTCTCCCTTCTCCTCGCTTACTTTAGCCTCCCATTAACCTCTGGCCTTGCAAATAAAATCCCAAGGGGATATAACCCAGGAGGGTGGTTATCTCAGCAGAACCGAGCATGTAAACAAGGCCGGCTGGGGCCTGAAGCCCTGACCCGACTCTGCCAGGCAAAGCGTGTGTGATACTCCGGTGTCCCCTTTCATTATCGGAAACTCTTGCCAAAACATACCCATGAATCCTGTAGCCCTTGCGGGTGGGAGTGATGGAAAGGAACACCGAGAAACAGTTATTGCCGTTTTAAATATGGCCCAGCTCATTCCCACACTGGTTGTTTATGCCTGGGAATTTTACATTGCTGGCTAGACTTTCCTGTTGGGAGTCTATGCACCAGCAGTCTCCAAGCTCAAATCAGGAAGTATTTGAACCCCCGCCCCTTGAAATGCTGCTTCGTAATTGGCTGTAGTGAGAGAAAAGTTCCCTCCCCCCAAAAAAACCCAATTGCTGCATTAAAAAGCAGTTTAGGAAAATAAAACAAAAAACGGAGTAAGCCTGGATTTTAAAAAGCCTTTCTTCTGCTCAGAAAGAGCTCTGAGGAAGCAGGAAACAGGAAGCATTTGAATCCCCACCGATGGACATGCTGCTTTGTAATTGGCTGTGAGAGAAACCAAGCTTGCATGTCCCGCACTTTGCCTTATGCATGGGGATTTCACCCAGGCTGAGCTCAGGGGATAGGGAAGAATCGGGTTAGCAGAGGAACAGGACGTCCCTGGATTTGTGAGGGCTGACCGTGAGGTCATCTCTAATGGAGGAAAAACTCATGCATAACTCCAAGGAACAACTGAGACAGATGGGGGGCAAATGTGAGTGAAAATACCCATGCATACACGACCAAAGAGACTTTTCTTCTTATGGGATTTTTTTTTAAAGAGGGTCTTAAGCTTTCTTTGACCATGAGCTATCTCGATAGCTTCTTCTGCTTGTGAGCTGTTTATTGTTTGTCCCCCAGCATGGTGTAGTGGTTAAGGTGTTGGACTCGGACCTGGGAAACCCAGGTACGAATCCCCATTCTGCCATGGAAGCTTGCTGGGTGACCTTGGGCCAGTCCCACACTTCCAGCCTGGTAGGTTTGTTTTGACCATCAGGTATATTTTTTTTGAAGAGGCAAGCAATGGCAAACCACCTCTGAACCTCTCTTGCCTTGGAAACCCTATGAGGTTGCCATAAGTCAGCTGCGACTTGACCGGGGATGGGTGGGGGGGAACCGAAGAATGGTAGAGAAAGTCAGAATATAAAACCAACCATTCTTCTTCTTCTTAAAGAGGTACACACTTTAAAAGCTTAAAGATGCATGCACTTCAAGATGCATGCACTTATAGGCAAAAGAGTGAGTATGGGAGAGAGTCTGAAGAGAAACATAATTAATTACAAAGGAAAAGGATGTTAATATGGCGGGGCTTTCAGAATGGTGCCAATAGGCTAGGTGTTCTATTTGGTGTCAGAGGGGCCTTGTATTTATTTACTTCATTTATACTTCAGCGTGGTATAGTGGTTAAGAGCGGTGAACTCTAATCTGGAGAACCGGTTTTGTTTCCCCGCTCCTCCACATGAAGCCTGTTGAGTTACCCTGGACCAGTCACAGCTCTCCCAGAACTCTCTCAGCCCCACCTACCTCATAAAGTGTCTGTTGTGGGGAGAGGAAGGGATTGTGATTGAGAGCCACTTTGAGACTCCTTAAGGTAAAGAAAAGCGGGGTATAAAAACCAACTCTTCTTCTTCTCTGTAGTGTGGAGACCAGTTGTAATTCTGGGAGAGCTCCAGGCCCCACCTGGAGGTTGGCACCCTATGATCAGGCCCATGCTGAAGTGGCACTTCTGACTATCCCTGGTGTCCAATCTGTATTCCTCACTTGGCACAGACTGTGAGCAGTCCTCGTAGGGTTGGCAACTTCCAGGTATTAGCTGGAGATCTCCCGCTATGACAACTGATCTCCAGCCGATAGAGATCAGTTGACCTGGAGAAAATGGCCGCTTTGGCAATTGGACTCTATGGCATTGAAATCCCTCCCCAAACCCTGCCCTTTTCAGGCTCCACCCCAAATACCTCCCGCCGGTGGCGAAGAGGGACCTGGCAACCCTAAGTCCTCGGCTTACTCAGCACCTTTCCAGGTACTCCTCTGTAGGCAAGGGAAGAAAAGCGCAATTGGAAAGACCTAAAAGCTAAGATGGGTGGGGAAAGGTTTTTTTTTAATGGACTGTATTGTTTTCTTTCTCTCTCTCTGGCTCTTGCTTCTTGGATGAAAGCTCTTTGGCTCGAGAGGAGAAGAGAAAGCTGTGTCGTCGCTCAGTTGTCCTCGCCTCGGCTATGAATCATTTGCTGCCTGATCTCCTGCTTCATGCCAGTCTCCTGCCACCCACGGCAGATCTCTGGCCTCTCTTGCAAACGGCAGGCCGTCCGGCTCTCTCGATTCGAAGAAGCCCCCAAGCCTGGCTTGAACTGACACCCCTCAACGGCTCAAGGCCCTGAAGCTGAGACAGGCTGCAGAGCTTCTCAGCGGCTGATCTGTTTTGCTCCGCTTGCTAATCCCTCCTTCCGGATCTATCCACCGCCACCCCCTGATCTCGTGACCAGAGAAGTCTCTTTTCCTCTTGACATGACACAGCAGAAAAACAAGGACTGGTGCAGTTTGTTCAGGGAGTGATTTTGGCACTTCTGAAGGATAGTTTGTTTTTGCAATTTTTGTTTAAGGATTGCAAACTTCCTCTTGGGGGTGGGGAATAATAAGGGTGGAAGATGAATGTGACCTTGCCTCTCTAGTGGTTTTTAAAGGAAAAGGTGAACAGGTGTCAACCAGGGAGGCGTCAGGTGTAGGAAGTCCTTCCATAGGGGTACGGAACTGCGGTGGCTGATTCATGGGGTTCTTTCCAAACCTGTCAGTATGTTTACCTAAACTAATTGATGGTTCCTCCGCCATCTGGAGGCAAGATGGAATCCCAAAGGGCTAATGAGATTATCCCTCACTGCTCGTAGGGACCCAGAGACAAGGAATTGCCAGAACCGCAGAGCAGGGGTTATAAGAACTCCTGCGGGGTCTCTTGGTTGCGCCACCGACTCGTGACCCCTTCCCTGGAAGCCCAAGGGGTCATGACGATACAATCCCTCCCCACTCAAGCAACTTGTCGATCGTCTATAGAGGTCTACAAAATTATGCATGGTATGAAGTATTTCTTCACACAACACAGAGTTAAATTGTCGAACTCCCTGCCCCAGGATGTGGCGATTGCTGCCAACTTGGAAGGATTTAAGAGGGGAGTGGACATGTTCACGGAGGAGAGGGCTATCCATGGCTACTAGTCAAAATGAATACTAGTCATGATGCATACCTATTCTCTCCAGGATCAGAGGAGCATGCCTATTATACTAGGTGCTGTGAAACAAAGGAGGATAATGCTGCTGCAGGCGTCTTGTTCGTGGGCTTCCTAGAGGCACCTGGTTGGCCATTGTGTGAACAGACTGCTGGACTTGATGGGCCTTGGTCTGATCCAGCAGGGCCTTTCTTACGTTCTTATGATCAGTTTCCCAGCTAGAAGAGGCAGGGAACCAGGACTCATCAGACCTGGGGATTGACCTGTCTCCAGATTGGTAGGGGTGGTCCAGTCATTTCTGTTGTTCCCAGACACGGGGAGGAAAGTCCTGGGTTCAGATCTTCCCTCAGCAATGAAGCTTGCTGGATGATCTGGGGCAAGTCATTTCCTCTCTGCCTAACCTACCTCACAGAGTTGTTCTGTGGATTCAGTGGGGGGGAGGGACAGCCAAGTATGCCACCCCGGGCTCCCTGAAAGAAGGGCAGTCTAAACATTATGCCAACAACGAAAGGGGGGAAAACTTAACCCTAAAAAATCCAGAATTAAGTACTCTAAGGTTAAGAAAGCTGGACAATGAAGAAAGCTGACAGGAAGAAAGTAGACTCTTTTGAAATGTGGTGTTGGAGAAGAGTGTTACGGATACCGTGGACTGCCAAAAACAAACAAACACCAGTGGGTTATAGATCAAATCAAGCCTGAACTGATACTAGAAGCTAAAATGACTAAACTGAGGCTGTCGTATTTTGGTCACATTATGAGAAGACAGGAGTCATTACAAAAGACAATCATGCTAGGAAAAGTTGAGGGCAGCAGGAAAAGAGGAAGACTCAACAAGAGACGGATTGACTCAATAAAGGAAGCCACAGCCCTGTTTGCAAAATCTGAGCAAGGCTGTCAAAGATAGGACATTTTGGAGGACATTCATTCATAGGGCCGCCATGAGTCGGAAGCGACTTGACAGCATTTAACACACACACACAAGGTTAAGAACAAACATACATAAGGGCCAAAATTAATACTAAGTGCAAATGTACCTTGTGATTAATTAGGCATCCCCAGTGAATCACGGGGCTTCTGAGTCCCTCCCCTTGAAAACGCAGCCTGGTTGCACTTTACTTGGAGGGGGCGGATCAGCTCTTAAAGGGGCTGTGTATGCTTTTGCTGGGGATTCCTCCTCACCTTTCTTCAACAGCTCCCTGCCGGGAGCTGCCTTCCAACCTTTGCAGCCTTCTTCGGTGTCTTCCTGCACATTTCATGAAGGTTTCACTCCCTCTTTTGGGCTTTGCTTTGAGGGAAGGGGTTGGATGGGAGGGGCAGGCATGTGGGAGGGAGAAGCCAAAATGGGCGTGGGGAAAGAAACCCGAAGCTAAGAGCTATGCATGGACTTGGGGGAATTTGCGTTGCTCTTGCCTCAAAGCAGTATTTAAATTTGTCCTCAAACAGGATCCTAGTGCTGCGAGGGAAGAACGAAGCCAGAGCAAAGTCACATCTGAAGGTCGGTAAAATCATGAATAATGCAAAGGAAGCCTCAAAGCAGTCCAGCAGGGACTGCGAACTAAATACCCCTGCATAAATGGCCACTGTGTGGACAGCTACCAAGTTAGGCCAACTCTTACAATTTATAGGGTACTATTAAAGGTAAAGGTCCCCTGTGCAAGCACAGGGTCATTCCTGACCCATGGGGTGACATCACATCCCGACGTTTCCTAGGCAGACTTTGTTTACGGGGTGGTTTGCCAGTGCCTTCCCCAGTCGTCTTCCCTTTACCCCCAGCAAGCTGGGTCCTCATTTTACCAACCTCGGAAGGATGGAAGGCTGAGTCAACCTTGAGCCGGCTACCTGAAACTGACTTCCGTCGGGAGCGAACTCAGGTTGTGAGCAGAGCTTGGGCTGCAGTACTGCAGCTTACCACTCTACGCCACAAGGCTCATAGGGTATTATTAGGCATGAGTAAAGAACATTTCTGTGCTATCCTAAACAGGATTACACCCTTTTAAGCCCCTTCAGTCCAATGGATTTAGAAAGGTGTAACTCTGTTTAGGATTGCACTGTGATTGTAGGGGTTTTAGGGAATTAACTGCATATGAGCAAAATGATGATTATATCTTTCTTTTTAGATTTTCTTTGTTTTTGGGTTATGCAGACTTTAGCATGTAATGTGAAAAGGTGGTGCCGGCTACCCACAGCGTTTTTAAGTGCTTGTGTGGAAATGATTCGCATTTTTTTTCAAAAGCTGCTGTCCAATTAATCTTTGTCACCTTTTTATCAAACTGATAAACTGACAAACCACTGCATAGTGAGGCATTATACAGAGATACAGTATGAGCAGGAGAGGCAATTTTGACTACTGTTTTGCTCTCCTGCCCATGAAATCGGGAGGCAGAACACAAAATGACAATTTCCTCTCATGAATAGCTCTCAGCTCAGGTCTGTATCAAAGCTGACTGAAGATCCTATTGACTGGAGAAACCGAATTATCGCATAATGTCTGCTGTTTTATGGATATTGCTGTTAGCAATAGGTTTGGGGAAAGGTAGGCTATGGAATAGTGATGTTTTCCCAACCTATAGGATGTTCAGTGTTTTTCAAGCGCAGACTAACAGTCTGCTGAAATTAGATCAGATTTTGTTTTTTGGATGAAAAATTATTTCTTGTCCAAATGGCACAATTTGAGGAATCTTAGCTATGGTTGTTCAACAAAGTATATGTTTTGACCAACTGTTCTGTTTTGTGATATGGGTGGGTGGGTGTAATATCTGTTTATTTTATTAACTTAAAACATTTATTGGCCACCTTTCTTCCTTACAGCACTCAAGACGGCTTGCAATATAGATAATATACATAAGATAGAATACATAAAATACATTAAAATAAAACAAAATCACAGTTCAGGACTGCTAGTCATCTTAACCACATGTGGCCCTAAATAAAAGCCATCTTCAGCTGCCTCCTAAAGATCGAAAGTGAGGGGGCCAGGTGCACCTCCCTGGGAGGTTGTTCCATAATGATGGGGCTGCCACTAAAAAAGGCCCTTTCTCATATGCCCACCAAACGAGCTTCTTTGATTTATAGGATTAATTGCTAAATCAACGAAAACTTAACCCAAACTGATCCCTGTTGTGCAACCAGTAGAGCTTTTATTCCAAGGCTGCCTCCATGGCTTTTAAGTGCCCTTGTTGTTGAAAAGGGGCGAGGGGCCGTGGCTCAGTGGTAGAGCATTTGCTTGGCGAGCAGAAAGACCCAGGTTCAATCCCGGCATCTCCAGTTAAAGGGACCAGGCAGGTAGGTGATGGGAAAGACCTCTGCCTGAGACCCTAGAGAGCCATGGAGAGGGGCCATGGCGCAGTGGTAGAGCATCTGCTTGGCATGCAGAAGGTCCCAGGTTCAATCCCCGGCATCTCCAGTTAAAGGGACCAGGCAAGTAGGTGATGTGAAAGACCTCAACCTGAGACTCTGGAGAGCCGCTGCCGGTCTGAGTAGACAATACTGACTTTGATGGACCAAGGGTCTGGTTCAGTACGAGGCAGCTTCATGTGTTTCAATAGATGCAGGATCCTGCCATCATAATAACATGGGGTCATGGACAGCGGCTCCATGAAGGCCTTTTCGGCAAGCTCCCTTTGTACTCTGGCCGGCAGCTGAGAACCTGGTGGGGAGACAGCGCCGTCTGATCGCAGCAGTTTAACTCTGTGTAGGAACGCAGACCACCTCTCCCCCGCAAAGCCGTTTATTGCACAGAGCAGAGTCGACTTCAGCACCACGGCTGAGAACAGCAACGAAGCGGCTGATCTTTGGCATCCAAACAACAGACCCTCTCCACCTTGCCTTTCCTCTGCAAAGAGGTTGCCTCTTCAAAGTTCCTTCAGGTTTGGAGATCTTGGGCACCGCTGGTTTTTAAAATGGCTGGATTAGAACTGGAGTCCCATCTCACTCTTCCAGACTTGTTTTCTCAGCCCTGCCAAACTCTGGCTGGGGCATACTCCGTGTCACTGTGGGACAGGCTAGTCCATACTCCTGGGCATCTGAGAGCCAGAGTGTTGTAGTGGTTAAAAATGGTGGTTTTGAGCTGGGTTTAATTCCCCACTCCTCCACATGAGCGGCGGAGGCTAATCTGGTAAACCGGGTTGGTTTCCCCACTCCTCCACATGAAGCCAGCTGGGGGACCTTGGGCTAGTCACAGCTCTCTCAGCCCCACCTACCTCACAGAGTGTCTGTTGTGGGGAAGGGAAGGGAAGGTGATTGTAAGGTGCTTTGATTCTTCCTTAAATGTTAGAGAAAGTTGGTGTATAAAAACCAACTCTTCTTTTTCTTCATCTGTCTTTGCCTGCTCAGTCAGGACTCAGGGACCGGCTTCAGGGACTGGCTTCAGGATTCTGGACTGCCCTATGAGGAGCAGTTAAAATGCTTAGGGCTGTTTAGCCTGGAAAGAAGGCAATTAAGGGGGGACACGAGAGAGGTCTATAAAATATGGAGAGAGTGGGCAGGGGCTGTAACTGTACTAGGTATTCCCAGCGATGTATTAAGAGTTTGAAAATGTTATAAAAAATACAGTTCACACTTTGTTTGGCCCCTTTAGCTGTGAAGACGTCTTCCAACCATTTTTTAGCCGTGGCATCGAAAAACCCTTTTAAAGCAATGTTTTTTATAACATTTCCAAACTCTTGATACATCTCTGGGAATACCTAGTGTGTTAACAGCCCACGAGAAGCTTTTCTCCCTCTCTCATAATACTACAACACGGGGTCATCTGTTGAAGCTGGAGGGTGAGAGATTCAAAACTGATAAAAGGATTATTTCTTCACACAACGCATAGTTAAATTGGGGAACTCCCTGCCCCAGGATGTGGTGATGGCTGCCAACTTGGAAGGCTTGAAGAGGGGAGTGGACATGTTCATGGAGGATAGGGCTATCCATGGCTACCAGTCAAAATGGATACTAGTTATGATGCATCCCTATTCTCTCCAGTATCTGAGGAGCATGCCTATCATATTCGGTGCTGTGGAACACAGGCAGGATAGTGTGCTGCGATCGTTTTGTTTGTGGCTTCCTAGAGGCACCTGGTTGGCCACTGTGTGAAGAGACTGCTGGACTTGATGGACCTTGCTCTGATCCAGCATGGCTTTTCTCATGTTCCTAATCCTGGAGGGCCTTTACACCCTCCCCTGGAATGATATCGCTGGCTATATATGAACAGAGGGAGGAGGATCCACATTGCATAGGTCTTCACTAGAGTCCCAAGAATGCAGAGTAGGGGATGCATACAATACGTTGAATTAAGTTTTTCAGGTGCGCTGCCTCCCCTCCTGCAGTATGCTGGCATGTCCTGCCACATGGTGTGGGGAATTATTGTTACAGTGCATGGAAAGCTTGCTCAAGGAGGGAAGGTTTGGCCTCCGAAAGAACGATGCAATAAACAAATGGGACTCAGAGGACTTTCAAAAATTCCCCTGGTCCTTTCCAGTCCAAAACGTACAGTGCATTGATCAGGCCGTACCTGGAGTCTTGTGTGCAGTTCTGCAGGCCTCTTTTTATAGAGGATGTGGACAGAATGGAGCAGGTGCAGAGGAGAGCGAGGAGGAGGATCAGGGGCCTGGAGACCAAGCCCTACGAGGAAAGGCTGAGGGACCTGGGAATGTTCAGTCTGGACAAGAGGTTGACAGGGGACACGATTGCTCTCTTTAAGCATTTGAAGGGCTGACCCTTAGAGGAGGCAGGGAGCTGTTCCTGTTGACAGCAGAGGGTAGGACTTGAAAGAATTGGTTTAAATTGTGGGTGGAAAGGTACCGGCTGGATATTAGGAAAACATTTTTTACAGTAATAGTTGTTCAACTGTGGAATCGGCTGCCTAGGGAGGTGGTGAGCTCCCCCTCACTGGCAGACTTTAAACAGAGGCTGGACAAGCACTTGTCAGGGATGCTCTAGGCTGATCCTGCATTAAGCAGGGGGTTGGACTAGATGGCCTGGCTGGCCCCTTTCGACTCTATGGTTCTAGTTTATCTGAATGTCCTCAACTTTGCAAGCAAATTGTGAATAGTTAGAAAACTGAATGGGAGGGAAGGCAGCATGGTATAGCCCAGTCTCATCAGATCTTGGAAGCTAAGCAGGGTCAGTACTACTACAAAGTAGTTCTCCCACAACTGCTGCTTGAAACAGCCCCAGAGAGCCCCATCTTTTACACTACCTATTAAATATCCCATCCTATCAACTACATTGCCTTATGCTGTACAATCTGCCTTGAGTCTCAGTGGGAAAGACAGACTAGAAATAACATAAAAAACAAACAAATAAACTGGGTGGGGGGTGCAGACCTCTAGAGGATGAGCTACAAATCTTGGAGGACTTTCAGAATTTTGTAGGCGGGTGGGAAATTGGGGGCATTCAGGATTATAGTCATCCTCCCCACTTGCAAAAGCCTGACAGCCAGTGGAAGAGAGTTGTATTTATTGTTGTTTTTATTAATATTAATACTATTACTTTAATTAATAGGCTGCCTTTCTCACGGGGACGCAAGGCAGATTACAAACATGATAAGAACTATTCAGTTAATCAACCAGCGAATTACAAAATATAATAAAAACGTTTGAATCTAACAGGAGAAATCATCAGTAAAATAGAATAATGGAAGGGGGCTGAGCAGATTACAAAATATAAGAAGGCCTGTTCAGTCAATCAGCAAGCAGGGTACAAAACAGGATTCAACAATTCAGACTCAACAGCTACGATTTTTAATGAAACAAAACACAAAATAATGCAGGAGAGCTGGGACTGAATCCGTTCATCTTGCCTTGAAGATAAAATCCCAGGACCTTGACGTCTCCCCCTAGGCCTTCAAAAAGGGGCACACAGAAAACAGGAATCAATCTGAACTGTAAGGTACTGGCTACAGGCAGTCAGCATAAGGGTCTTATTGAATGTGTGCCATGTGTTATATGCATATATCGTAAATATATTTATATAAATAAAGTTGCCTTGTCTGGAATGGTTCACAAAATCATAGAGTTGGAAGGGATCACCAGGGTCATCTAGTCCAACCCCCTGCACAACGCAGGAAATTCACAACCCCCTCCTCCCACACACACTCCCAGCGACCCCTACTCCATTCCCAGAAGATGGCCAAGGTCCCCTCCCTCTCATGATCTGCTTAAGGTCATAGAATCAGCATTGCTGACAGATGGCCATCTAACCTTTTCTTAAAAACGTACAGGGAAGGAGAGCTCACCACCTCCCAAGGAAGCCTGTTCCACTGAGGAACCGCTCTAACTGTTAGAAAATTCTTCCTGATGTCTAGACGGAAACACTTTTGATTTAATTTCAATCCATTGGTTCTGGTTCGACCTTCTGGGGCAACAGGAAACAACTCGGCACCCTCCTCTATATGTTTTTATGTTCTATTTTTTTTTAAAACCCTTGTGGCTTGGGAGAGTATTCAAGGATATTTATTGTTCTTGGTGGGTGGTAGTAGATTAAAAGTTAAGAATCGCTGAACTAAACCACGTGACCACAAGACGCCAGTCCGCACATGCATGTTTCTCTTTCCCATGACGACTGTACCTGAATGTGTGATCTGACTCTATGGAAAAGTATTGTGTTTCAGGCTGCCCTGACATGCAGAGGATATGATAGTTGCTTCTGTGGTGTTAGATGTAGGCTGGCAAACTCAAAGAAATCGCTGAGATGTTGTGCACAAACACATGTGAGTGAGCCAATCTGAAGACCCTAAAGTTGCAATCCTACAAACTTGCCTTGGAAAGGGAATAAAATGGGGCTTACGTCTAAGTAGACCAGCCTAGGATTGCCCCCTCCCCATGATAACAGAAATGAACAGGGAGATCCAGATGCAACATGCAACTTAAGAGGCATCCTTGGACAATTAATTTTCTCCAAAATATCTCTCTTTTGTATTATCGTTTTTAAAGTTAAAAAAAAGATAGGTAAGGATGTCTAGACATTAGGAAGAATTTTCTAACAGAGCAGTTCCCCAATGGAACAGACTTCCTTGGGAGGTGGTGAGCTCTCCTTCCCTGGAGGTTTTTAAGCAGAGGCTAGTCGGCCATCTGTCAGCAATGCTGATTCTATGACCTTAGGCAGTTCATGTGAGGGAGAGCATCTTGGCCATCTTCTGGGCATGGAGTAGGGGTCACTGTGGGTGTGTGGGGGTGTGGGAGGGAGGGCATCTTGGCCATCTTCTGGGCATGGAGTAAGGGTCACTGTGTGTGTGTGTGGGGAGGTAGTTGTGAATTTTCTGCATTGTGAAGGGGGTTGGACTAGATGACCCTGGTGGTCCCTTCCAACTCTATGATTCTATGATGTATCGTACCCCACCTTGAGCCCTTGGGATAGGGCAGGAAAGGAATCTTCATATAATTCAACTCTCAAAATTGACAAGATGAAAGCCAAGCTTCAGTTGTCCGTGGAATTAAGGTATAAAATACCCTAACGGCAGTAATGCCCTGACCTGGATGGACCAGGCTAGCATGATCTCCTAAGATGTCAGAAGCTAAGCAGGGTCAGCCCCGGTTAGGACTTGGGTGGGAGACCACCGAGGAAGTCCAGGGTCTCTACGCAGAGCCAGGCAATGGCAAACCACCTCTTATCATCTCTTGCCTTTAAAACCCAATGGGGTCTCCATAAGTTAGCCGTGACCTGACCACTTGCCACCATAGAATCACAGAATCAGAGTTGGAAGGGGCCACCAGGGTCATCTATTCAAACCCCTGCACAATGCAGGAAATTCACAACTACCTCCCCCACACACAGCCCCAGTGACCCCCTACTCCATGCCCAGAAGATGGCCAAGATGCCCTCCCTCTCATGATCTGCCTAAGGTCATAGAATCAGCATTGCTGACAGATGGCCATCTAGCCTCTGCTTAAAACCCTTGAGGGAAGGAGAGCTTACCACCAATATCAGTAACGTGGGCTGTACCTAACCATACTTAACTGAACGCAGATCCCATTGAAATCAACAGAAGTTACTTCAAAAAACATTTAGCCGCACACAAAAATCTGCAAACTGTAGGATAAGTATAAATTATGGACACGATTCAGCCAAAACTAAGCACTTTTAAGTCTCCTTGATTACAATGGGAGAGTTTATGCATGCTCCCCCACACTGAACTAAATGTAATTTACATGTTTGTAAACTGTAGGTGGATCATACCCAATATTTCATTATGTGACATTTTACACACACACACACACACACACCCAAAAAACCCAATATGCTGTATGTAATAGGTTCAGTTTTAATTTTCAGAATAATTTTGGTCCTTAAAGCAAAAAAAAAAAACACATCTAGTTTCCTTCTCCCATGCATAAAAAAAATAAAACAACCAGAAATCAAATACCTGATATTTGGACTCATGAATGGCACCCCAGTTACTTTGAAATTACCCTGAAATTAATCTAGTTGGGCACCAAATGTCTTGTCCTCAGTCCTCTGCTTTTAAAATTATAATGATCCGTTTGTAGACTCATTCTATACAAATGACAAGGTATTTTGGTGTTGTTGTTGTTTTTGGTAATGCCTACACCTTTCAGGTTTCATCTGCTATGGCTATAATTTTTCCCTCCCCTTTTACTGACACAAACAAGTTTTTTTCTTTTCTTTTTTTTGCTGCTTCAAGCACCACAGAACGCCGTGCTAAAATCCCGGCTCTTTCAGGGAGGCGATGTAAACAGCAGAAAAGCTTCGCACATATATTTCCCTTTGATTCCCTCCCTTCTCACGCTCATTATACACGGGTGTATAGGAAATTGCTCTTTGGAGCAGCCTCCAAAGAGGCAGAAGGGAAAGGGGGAAAAGTCTGTGGCTAAGTGGTAGAGCACCTTCTTGGCATACAGAAGGTCCCAGGTTCAGTCCCCAGCATCTCCAGTTAAAAGGACTAAGCAAGTAGGTGATGTGAAAGACCTCTGTCTGAGACCCTGGAGAGCAGCTGCCGGTCTGAGCAGACAATACTGCCTTTGATGGACCAAGGGTCTGATTCGGTATAAGGCAGCTTCATGTGTTCATGTGCCTGATCTTGCAAACAGTGAGCCTTACATTTAAACAGGAATCCAGGGACCCTTTAGCGAGGCCGCTGATTCCTGCGGCAGCTTCCGTGAGTCACAGCTCGCTTCGTCTGACTCACACGCACCCAATCATGTCTGGTGTTTCCAGTGCGGCTGGATTCCTGGTTCACGCTGCTGCCCAGAGGCAGGCAGAGAAAAGACCCCGCAACACCCCCTCCCCTCCTCGAGAGCGCCCTTCTCACAATGCACAGGGCAATCCCTTGCAGGGTTGTGCAATGCGTGGTCAAGTCGCAGCCCGCCCCGTAGGGTTTGCAAGGCAAGTGACGAAGAGAGGTGCTTTGCCATTGCCGGCCTCTGCCTAGCAACCTGGGCTCCCTCAGTGGTCCCATCCAAGTGCTAACAGGGGCCGACCCTGCTTCGCTTCTGAGAGCAGGCCAGCCAGGGTGATCCAGAATCACTCCAGTCTAAAAGCCACTGATTTCACCAGAGAAACTTTGCTTAGGAAGGCACTGATAGTCACTGATTCAGCTGCCCTAGGTGGTCTCCCATCCAAATGCCAACCAGGGCCAACCCTGCTTAGCTTCCGAGGCCGGCCAGCCAGGGCAATCCAGAGTCACTCTGGTTTTATTAAAAAAAAAAAAAAAACACCCCCTTTTCAATAGAGAAACTCTGCCTAGGAGAGCGCCGGTCATTTCTTCCTCCTCTGGGGTCTCCCATCCAAATGCCAACATAAGAACATAATTCACAGTGGGTAGCTGTGTTAGTCTGTCTGCAGTAGTAGAAAAGGGCAAGAGTCCGGTAGCACCTTAAAGACTAACAAAAATATTTTCTGGTTGGGTGAGCTTTCGTGAGCCACAGAACATAAGAAAGGCCCTGCTGGATCAGACCAAGGCCCATCAAGTCCAGCAGTCTGTTCACACAGTGGCCAACCAGGTGCCTCTAGGAAGCCACTAACAAGCCGAGTGCAGCAGCACCATCCTGGGGCTGACTCTGCTTAGCTTCCCAGACCGGCCAGCCTGGACTCCAGAGTCACTCTGGTTTTATAACTGCCCCCACCCCCGTCAATAGAGAAGCTCTGCCTAGGAGAGCGCCGGTCATTTCTTCCTCCTCTGTGATCTCCCATCCAAATGCCAACCGGGGCTGACCCTGCTTAGCTTCCCAGACCGGCCAGCCTGGCCTCCAGAGTCACTCTGGTTTTAGAAGTCCCCCCACCCCCCTCAAGAGAGAAACTGCCTAGGAGAGCGCCGGTCATTTCTTCCTCCTCTGGGGCCTCCCATCCAAATGCCAACCGGGGCTGACCCTGCTCAGCTTCCCAGACCGGCCAGCCTGGACTCCAGAGTCACTCCGGTTTTATAACTGCCCCCACCCCCGTCAATAGAGAAGCTCTGCCTAGGAGAGCGCCGGTCATTTCTTCCTCCTCTGTGATCTCCCATCCAAATGCCAACCGGGGCTGACCCTGCTTAGCTTCCCAGACCGGCCAGCCTGGCCTCCAGAGTCACTCTGGTTTTAGAAGTCCCCCCACCCCCCTCAAGAGAGAAACTGCCTAGGAGAGCGCCGGTCATTTCTTCCTCCTCTGGGGCCTCCCATCCAAATGCCAACCGGGGCTGACCCTGCTCAGCTTCCCAGACCGGCCAGCCTGGACTCCAGAGTCACTCCGGTTTTATAACTGCCCCCACCCCCGTCAATAGAGAAGCTCTGCCTAGGAGAGCGCCGGTCATTTCTTCCTCCTCTGTGATCTCCCATCCAAATGCCAACCGGGGCTGACCCTGCTTAGCTTCCCAGACCGGCCAGCCTGGCCTCCAGAGTCACTCTGGTTTTAGAAGTCCCCCCACCCCCCTCAAGAGAGAAACTGCCTAGGAGAGCGCCGGTCATTTCTTCCTCCTCTGGGGCCTCCCATCCAAATGCCAACCGGGGCTGACCCTGCTCAGCTTCCCAGACCGGCCAGCCTGGACTCCAGAGTCACTCTGGTTTTATAACTGCCCCCACCCCCGTCAATAGAGAAGCTCTGCCTAGGAGAGCGCCGGTCATTTCTCCCTCCTCTGTGGCCTCCCATCCCAATGCCAACCGGGGCTGACACTGCTCAGCTTCCCAGACCGGCCAGCCTGGACTCCAGAGTCACTCCGGTTTTATAACTGCCCCCACCCCCGTCAATAGAGAAGATCTGCCTAGGAGAGCGCTGGTCATTTCTTCCTCCTCTGTGATCTCCCATCCAAATGCCAACTGGGGCTGACCCTGCTCAGCTTCCCAGACCGGCCAGCCTGGACTCCAGAGTCACTCCGGTTTTATAACTGCCCCCACCCCCGTCAATAGAGAAGCTCTGCCTAGGAGAGCGCCGCTGGTTTCGGCTTCCCGGGCGGTCTCCCCTCCAAGCGCAACCCGGGGCAGACCCGGCTCAGCTTCCCAGCCCGGGCCGCGCAGAGTCACTCCGGTCTGACCCCCGTCCCTCCCCCAGCCCGGTCTGCACGGAGCAGCTCCGCTTGGGACTGGTGGCGTTGCAACGCTTCCTCCTCCTCCCTCGGGCGGCTCTCTCGCCTTCTCGGAGGGGGGTTGCGGTGGCGTTGCGTTGCAAAGCGAAGGATGCGCGCGGGGCTCGGCGGTGCGGCCGGGCGGGGGGGGGAGAAGAGGCGACCCGGCCGGAGCCTCCCCCCCCCCTCTTTTTGGGCTGCTGCAGCGTCACGTGGGAGCCCCCGAAGTTTGCATAGCGAGGCCTCCGGGCGTCACATGATGGCCGCGATATAACGAAAGCGCGTCGTGGCGGCCGGAGCAGTGCCCGGAGAGGCGGCCGCGGAGGCGGGGGACTGGGGCAGGGGGCGGCAGCCCGGCGCTGGGGGTCGCCTGCGGGGGATCTCGGGAAGGGGGCGGCGTGGGAAAGAGGGGGGAGGGAGTCCCCCTCTCCCCCCTCTCCCAGTCCCACCTCTTCGGGAGCCGAGAAACTTCGGGAGGGGGGCTGGCACCTGCTCGCCCCTGCTCGCCGGAGCGCCTCCTGGATGCAAGGATCGTAGCCGCCTGGAAGCATTTTCTTTAAACCCCCATCCAAAAAAAAAGAAATTGGTGGTGGGGGGTCTGTTTCATTGCATTGCTCTGCCTTTGGAAGAAGCAGCAGCCAAGGGACGCGCGTCTCCGAAGCCGCGGTGAGTTATTTATAGGGCTTTTTTCCCTTAAACACTTTTTTTTGTGGGGGGGGGGAGGCTTATGCGCAAGGGAGCAAGGAGCCCTAAAGTCATGGAAACATATCATTGGAAGGGATCCCCCCGGGTCATCTAGTCCAACCCCCTGCACAATGCGGGAATTCACAACTGCCTCCCCTCCCCACGCCCCCAGCGACCCTTGCTCCATGCCCAGAAGATGCCCAAGATGCCCTCCCTCTCATCATTAGTAGAAAAGAGCCAGAAGATGCCCAAGATGCCCTCCCTCTCATCATTAGTAGAAAAGAGCCAGAAGATGCCCAAGATGCCCTCCCTCTCATCATTAGTAGAAAAGAGCCAGAAGATGCCCATGATCCCCTCCCTCTCATCGTTAGTAGAAAAGAGCAAGAGTCCAGTTGCACCTTAAAGACTCACAAAAATATCTTCTGGCAGGGTGTGAGCTTTCGTGAGCCACAGCTCCCTTCTTCAGATACAGCTAGAATGTGAAGACAGACTTAAAGACAGATGGATTCACGTTCTAGCTGTATCTGAAGAAGTGAGCTGTGGCTCACGAAAGCTCATACCCTGCCAGAAAATATTTGTGTTAATCTTTAAGGTGCTACTGGACTCTTGCTCTTTTCTACTTCTGCAGACAGACTAACACGGCTACCCACTGTGAGTTATCCCTCTCATCATGTGCACGGCAGCCCCCCCCCCCCACAATAGATAACAGTCGTAGTAGAAAAGGGCAAGAGTCCAGTAGCACCTTAAAGACTAACAAAAACATTTCCTGGTAGGTAGGGGATGAGCTTTCGTGATCTTTGCAAGCGCCTCCTTTTTTTGCAAAGCGCAGCAAGCCGAGCGCAGGAGGCGGCCGGGAAGCCGGCCGGAGGTGGCTTTCGGGGGGGGAGAGAGAGAGAGAGAGAGAGAGAGAGAGAGAGGGAGGGGGGGGAAGCTTTCGACCCCCACCCCCTTTTCTCCTTTTATTTGCGGGGTCTCCGCCCCGCCGAGGCTGCTGAGCGGCCGCCGGACCCATGGAGCTGCGGCGGCGCGGCGCGCTTCTCCCCCCGCCGATGTCCGCATTCCAGCTGATGTTGCGCAGATGAAATTCAAACGGGAGGTAAACACGACGAGGAGGAGGAGGAGGCGGCTACGAGGAGGAGGAGAGGAGGAGGAGGATGCACCCTTGAGCCCCCCCCCCCCCCCGCCGCCGCCTCCCCCCCCCCCCATGGCACCAGCGCCCGGCACGGACAGGAGAGCCCACCCACCCCGCCGAGCCCCCCTGCCCAAAAGGAGAGGCGACCGAGGCGCGGCAGCCGGACCAGGATGGGTCCCTCTTTCCCATTCCAAGCTGCGATCTCCCCCTTCGGCTTGGGACCCCCCTCCTTCCGGAAGGGGATCTAGGGGGTTTCGAACCCCTTCTGGATTCACAGGGGGTTGCCGTGTTAGTCTGTCTGCAGGAGTAGAAAAGGGCAAGAGTCCAGTTGCACCTTAAAGGCTAACAAGAATATTTTCTGGTAGGGTAGGAGCTTTCGTGAGCCACAGCTCACTTCTTCAGATACTTCGTATCTGAAGAAGTGAGCTGTGGCTCACGAAAGCTCCTACCCTACCAGAAAATATTCTTGTTAGCCTTTAAGGTGCTACTGGACTCTTGCCCTTTTGCATCTGAAGAAGTGAGCTGTGGCTCACGAAAGCTCATACCCTACCAGAAAATATTCTTGTTAGCCTTTAAGGTGCAACTGGACTCTTGCCCTTTTGTATCTGAAGAAGTGAGCTGTGGCTCACGAAAGCTCATACCCTACCAGAAAATATTCTTGTTAGCCTTTAGGGTGCTACTGGACTCTTGCCTTTTTGTATCTGAAGAAGTGAGCTGTGGCTCACGAAAGCTCATACCCTACCAGAAAATATTCTTGTTAGCCTTTAAGGTGCAACTGGACTCTTGCCCTTTTGTATCTGAAGAAGTGAGCTGTGGCTCACGAAAGCTCATACCCTACCAGAAAATATTCTTGTTAGCCTTTAGGGTGCTACTGGACTCTTGCCTTTTTGTATCTGAAGAAGTGAGCTGTGGCTCACGAAAGCTCATACCCTACCAGAAAATATTCTTGTTAGTCTTTAGGGTGCTACTGGACTCTTGCCTTTTTGTATCTGAAGAAGTGAGCTGTGGCTCACGAAAGCTCATACCCTACCAGAAAATATTCTTGTTAGCCTTTAGGGTGCTACTGGACTCTTGCCCTTTTGTATCTGAAGAAGTGAGCTGTGGCTCACGAAAGCTCCTACCCTACCAGAAAATATTCTTGTTAGCCTTTAGGGTGCTACTGGACTCTTGCCCTTTTCCCTTTTTGGATTGACTGCGTTTTGGTATTCGGTTCTCGGAAGAGGCGTTTTCAGTTTCTGGCAGAGCTTGCCACAACCGTCCGGCAAGGTAGGACACTTTCCCCATACTGCGGGTGGAAGGGGAGAGGCTGAAGCAGAGAGAGGGGTCTGCCAAGGGATGCTGTGGCGGAACCTGAAGGGGCCAGCGAAGGACCCCGGGGTCAAGGCTTTTCTGACCCATGCGCTGGACCAGTTTACCTGTTTAATTTCCCCTCGCCTAAGAAAAACGTTGTGTCCAGATGTTTTGGGAGTACATTCCTGATTCCCATCCTCACCCCCACCTCCAATTGAGGGGCGACTCCATTAGTAAGTCGGTATCATCCTAAGGCGTAAATCTGTAGTATTCTCAGACAAGGATGGGTAGTTTTGTTTTGTTTTGACAGTCAGGTATATTTTTTGAGGAGGAAGGCACCTCTGAACGTGCCATAAGTCGGCTGCCACTTGACGGCCACATGTATGGGGGGGGGGGTAAAAATGTATTGTTTTCTCGCCCTCTCCCGTGCATGACAAGCCACGCTTGTTTTCTTCTACCCAAGGCTTCAGAGATCCAGGAACCCTGCCCTCTTTTGCCTTTGCTCGCCCAAATGTTTTCATATTTTCGGGCGAATGGGCTGTAATAACAGGGTGGAGGTTTATGGGGGTTTGGGCAAATGACAGCTGCGTGCGTATGCGGTTAGACGGTGTTGACAGCTGCCTGTGTATGTGGCAGGGCGGTGTTGACATTTGGGCAAAGAGGAGAGTTCAGCGATAGGAGTGATGTGGCAGAAAACATATGTTTGTGTGCGGTCATCTGTGGGGGGGTCTCTGGTGTCGGTTGCGGTGCCGGTGCCTCCTCCGGCCGGCAGCACAGTCAGATGTTGCTTTACCCCTTAATCCACCTGAGGCCCTGATATGGATTAGGAAGCGCCGCGATGTGTCATCGGAAGGTAACGGCTGGAGAAGTATGCCGCGGCAAGACTTCGCAATCGCAAGTGCGCGCATTCATGTTCGAAGCTCAGCCTGTGCAAACATTTCGCTAATTAATTGAGGCAAGTTTTCCCCTGTGGATGTTCCTCTGGTGGCGTGGGGCAGCTTCTCTGCGGTGGCAGGAAGAGTGGAAAGTTTCTGGAGGGAGCAGAAAGAGGAACAGAGGTTTGTGGGGGGGGGGGCGCAGGAAAGAAATGGGGCTAGGTAGCAGAACAAGGCTTATTGAAAGATAGCAAATGGGGGGGGTATTATATACTGAGTAGGCTAAGGCAGGGACAACATGTATAAAACTGTCACTGTTCCGGAAGTTCAGGCAGGCTCTTTAAAACAAACATAATTTTGTCCTAGAATTGGAAAAAAAATCCAATTAAAAATGTCAAAGGTGCGACAAGTCTTCTCATTTGCTTCTTCTTTAAAAAAACCATGTTTGCGGCATTTAGCTGTGCCTTCGGAATTATTTTGCAACCACGTCACGCATAATTGGAGAAGTCCAGGCCTGGTTTTGAATGGTAAGGAAGTAAGAAAGGGTCTTTCCTAGCAAATTATTTCAAGTTCAGGAAAAGGCGTCTTGTTTATTGACTGGCCCAATCCCCACCCACTGAGATAGGTTAGGATTTATGTAGGGTGAGAACAAACTCTCCCCGCACCCCAGTTCGTGTCTTAAAAGAAGCTGATATGCAGGTTGGACTTCACGCATTGAAACCCGGGAAGAGGACGGAACAGGCCCCGAGGATTTGATTGTGGTCTCTCAGTTGTTGTGTTGGTTCGTGAAGTGTCTGAGAAGAAGGCAAAATATTATTAAGGTTGGGGGGGGGGAAATAGGAAGTTGATCTGTGATTTCCATGTATGGAAGGTTTGTTCTCAGAGTTGTTTTGGAGTGATAAGTTGCATGCTGGTAATTTACGTAATCACAGTGTCAAGTTGGAGCTGAGCCGTTATATGACTTTTTCTCAAAACAGGGCGTCTACGGGATGAGGTGGCATCATTTGCTTGCAGATCCTAGATTAGTTTTTGCTAAAGGACAGTAGCTTTCACACTCTACCAGTTTCCCCCCCTTCTCCCATTTTTAGATTGATTTCTGAGCCTTCCAGAAAGGTTAAGAACCAACAGATCTGCATGAGGGTCCGTGCTGTGGTAATAATATAATCTGGGCTAATATTGTCGAGATGTTTGTTTGGGGGCCGAGTGGTAAGACTGTATTAGGAGGGAAAAGCCATGTGGGAATTTCATAGCATTGCCCAATATTTAGGGTGGTTTGTTGCGACATATAAAAATAGCCTCATCTTGCGCCTGCTAAATAGCAAACCAATCCCGAATAACTGTGGGGAATGAGACAATGCGCATAGCCGATATGGACCCTGGCAGCTGATCTGTGGCTAAGGTTTGTGTGAAATGCTGTTCATTGAGAGTCAGAGGGCTGTAATTTTGGGGCTCTCTTATCAGCCCCCATTCCTGATGCATAACTGTACGAATGCATAGTCGCAAATTAAAACAGGAGTCCAGCGGCATTTTAAAGACTAATAAAATATATTCCAATTTAAGGGTTACAAAACCAGAGAGCAGAAATACCCCAGTTAAACTATGTTTTAACCAGACCCCCTATGAGGGAGCCTGTTTTGATGTAGGTTTATGCTACTAAAGGGGAAATTACAGTTTGCATTTATGATTTTGAAGACAGAAGCTGAAACTGACAACGCCGGGTTAATCGACGTAGTATACAAGATGTTGCGTATCTAGAATGAAAAGTATGTGAGATGAGGTTTGTGTTAGGGGAATAGTGACATGTTTGGGAGAACATGATTTTAGGGTCACAGCGTTTTAATGGCACGGCATAACAATGGAGAATCTAGGGTGGGGAATACTGGAAAGTATTTAGAATGGAATTGGTAGTGATGTCGGGTAGCATTTGGGTGAAAATGGGGTAGAGAAGTAGAATGATCAATCCGTCGACATTTTAAAGACCCAGACATAACGTTACCGTTTAGGCCGGTTTCCAGGATGCAAAAAAAAAGTGCACATTCCTGAATTCTCATAGCACAAATATGCTCAAATATTCGTGTTGTGCACATGCGCACCAAGCTTTTATGTGTGTATGTGTCAGTGGTGGCGACCTTTGTTGAGTATTGCTGTGGGTGCATAGCAAATGCATACTGTGCTGCCACATAGGGGCCTGCCCTCGATGAACGGCACATAGAGACCGATGATGCCGATTTGGAAGATGGAAAATATATCTTCCATTTCCTCCCGCAGGCGGGCAAGCCAGCCCAGAACAGTGCCGCGAGCCTCTTCCACTCAGTTGATCGACGGTCTCTCGGGCCAGGCCACTCCTAGCCAATATAGGTCTTGCTGCCATTTTACGCAGGTCATCTGTGGTACTAAATTCCATATCCTGACCAGATCATCTCCGGACGGACATGGAAACGTGAATGTTCTCTCTGTAAAGAAAAGCACTTCCTATGTGCTCGTGGTGGCGGGGATCAGGACTGTAAGGGGGTCATTTTAAGCAACGTTTCTCCACTTGGGGAGGGAAAGGAGATCTGCATATGTTGAGAGGTACTCTGCTCGAGATATCATAATTGCTGGAAACGGGCTGGCAGCCACGCGCCGGAGTTGCATGGGGTCAGCCAGTCTGTTCTGTGCGACTGCAACACCGGACTGGACCTGTCTTTTGTGACGTGACGCTAGGAGGGTTCTGGTTTGTGGGAATTGTTGTGGCATTGGGTCATTGGCTGCAGTGTACGAGGGATCTGCTTGCAGATCTGGTTTGTGGAATAATGAACGGTGTCCTTGGCCCAGTGATGGTGGTGTTGGGGTCGAGACGTCTGTTTCCTGGACCTCTAGTAGCTTAGGGGGTGGTGGGCTTGTGGGACGGCAGTGGTCGTTTGGAGGGCAAGGCGTCTTGACTTGCTAAATCGGAATATCGGGTCCAAATTCCACTCTGGTGCAGGGCAAACAAACCGTGGCCAGGAATCTTGTGAGACCTGAAAGACTAGCGGGTTTTTATTCCGTCACAAAACTCTTCCGGGGACTAGAGTCCCTTTTGTCTAGCAAAGCTTACGCCAGAATAAACAGGGCTGGTCTTTAAAATGTTAGTTAGGAATCCAGGGGAATATCTATGTCGGTCTGTTGCTGCAAAAATAAATAAATAAGGAGATTTGTGGCACCTGGAAGACTGACAGGGGGATGGTCGCGTCAGCTTTTGCGGGCTCTTGAAAGATTAGCAGGTGGATTATTGCATAACTTTCCTGGGCACAAAAGCTGACATCTGTAAAGATATTTAAGTGCAATTATTTGGCCACTTTTTAAGTGCCACTAGTTGTGGTTTTTGTGGTGAAAGCAGAACAAGGTGGAGCAATTATTTGGCATTTCACAAGGTTGTTGTGTGAGGGAAAGGCCTTCGTCGGGGGGGGGGGCTGCACTTGTTGCCCCCTTTTGAGCCCCTTTACGGCATTTTTAAGGCAACCTCTGCCATTGTAACGTCGGGACGCGACAGACACGTGTTTGGGACGACTCGCGTCTTCTTGGGCGACAACCTCTCAGAGTGAGCAACAACCGACCGCCTGAGTATAAAAACAGCGGCGGCCTCCCCTCAAGAGTTCGGGGCCTGTCACGTAATATATAAATATGACTTTTTAAAAAAAATAAAATGTAGTGGTGAGAATGCCTGTGTTTTGTGAAACGTCATGAGGGTGTTAAAATTTTATTTGTTTTTTTTATTTTTGTTTATGTGATTTATAATTTGTTGTTTTATTAGTTTTCATATAAAATAAAAAAAACATTTGTTAAAAAAATTTATTTCTGTGGTAAGGAACATCCGTGTTTGCAGCTACGTGTGTACGCGACGACCGGTGTCTGAGGCGTTTGTTTTGACAGCCGGGCTTTTTATCCTCCTCTTTCCCCCCCCCCGCTCTCATGACGGCGCGCGAAGCCCCGCCCCCCTCGGCCGACACGCACGCAGAAGCCGTCGCCACACAGCGGCTTCCGCCCCATCCTCCCTCACCCGGCCGGCGCCACCTCACACTGCAGCAGCGCCAGCGGCGGAGCGAGGCCGCCCACGCAGCCCAGAGACGTTCCCGCCCTGCTGCGCGGCGCCGGCCAATCGCCTCCCAGCGCCGCGAGTCTTGGAGACGCCCCCGCCCCCTCCGCTCGCGCGCTGATTGGCTGTCGCCTCCTCGGCCCGCCTCCCTCTCCCTCCTCCCCTCCCAGTGTTTGTTATGGTCCGGCCTCGTGCCGCCGGCTCAGCTCGTCACGCGGCAGAGCCTCGCGCCGCCCTGTCCCACCTCTTTTCTCTCTCTCCCCCCCCCTTGCCGCCTTCGTCACACTCCGCCCCGCCCCTTGGCGTTCAGGCTTGTGATTGGCTGGAGGGAAGGGAACAAAACAGGGAAACATTGTGGAGGATTTTTTTTTGCATGTACCTTTGACATCCGGGTCCTTTTGAATGGCTCATAAGCCAGGGCTGGGGTTGCCAACCCCCAGGTGGTGGCTGGAGATCTCTTGCTATTACAACAGATCTCCAGCCAATAGAGATCAGTTCCCCTTCAGAAAGTGGCCGCTTTGGCCATTGGACTGTCAAGTGGATCCATCAAGTGCAGTCTACCACTGCTTCTGTTGCATGTGTTCACAGACTCATGCTAAAGTAAGGTTTGCTTGCAACTGAGGTAGTGTTGCCAACTTCCAGGTGGTGGCTGTAGATCTCGTGCTATTAAAACTGATCTCCAGCCAATAGAAATCAGTCCCCCTGGAGAAAATGGCTGCTTTTGCATAGGCTTGCCAACTTCCAGGTACTAGCTGGAGATTTCCCACTATTACAACTGATCTCCAGCCGATAGAAATCAGTTCACTTGGGGAAAATGGCCGCTTTGGCAATCAGACTCTATGGCATGGAAGCCCCACCCCTCCCCAAACCCTGCCCTCAAGCTCCGCCCCAAAGTCTCCAGTTATTTCCCAACCCGGAGCTTGCAACCCTTGCCAGGGTGTTTGCCCATGGACACATGAAGCCGCCTCATACTGAATCAGACCCTTGGTCCATCAAAGTCAGTATTGCCTACTCTACAGGGTCTCAGGCAGAGGTCTTTCACATCACCTACTTGCCTAGTCCCTTTAACTGCTTCTGCATGCCAAGCAGATGCTCTACAAACTGAGCCATGGCACCTCCCCCTTGGCAGTTCTTGGGTTCCTAAATAAATAAGCGTCGACCACCACCAGTGGCCAGAAACACTTTGCACAAGTGGCGTTCTGCGCGGGGGGAAAGCTGAGCCTGTTTCTTAATTTTATTTTTTTATTTTTAGCCCAGCTTCCCTTCACAGAGGCCCTATACGATTCTTCCCTTCCTTGTGTTATTCTTGCGACAACCCTGCGAGCTAGGCTCGGCTGAGAGGAAACACTGGCCCGAAGCCGCTCAGCAGAAAATTACATCAGTCGTCCTTTGAAGTGTTTAATTTCTGGCTAGGACGGTTCTGCAGTCTTGTGGGATGTTCTTTCGGGTTTTATGGGATTCGTCTGATCCTTGCCGACTTCGCTAGGAACCTGGGGGTTATAGTGGACTGAGCATTAACACTGAAGAAGCAAGTTGATGCTCCTGCAGAAAATGGTGTACTTTTCTACCATCCTTGATTTATGGCTTCACTGTCACTTTTCCTTCTGTATGCAAAACAGCAAAAGGAGTGAGCCAGGAGGGATGAGCCAGACATACTTTCTGGTAAATTTCTAGGAGTGAAATCTCAGACAAAATGATGAGCAAAGTTGTTATAGTCAATACAGCCTAGCACAGCATATAAATACTTATAAGAAAAGTGTATTGCAACACATAAACAAATGTTTAAAACCCCCATAGAACTCTGCAAAACAAAAAAAAGCTTCTGACTTTGTCTGACCCAGAAGATGGCCCATATAGGGTTGCCAGGTCCCTCTTTGCCACCGGTGGGAGGTTTTGGGATTGGAGCCTGAGGAGGGCGGGGTTTGGGGAGGGACTTCAATGCCATAGAGTCCAATTGCCAGAGCGGCCATTTTCTCCAGGTCAACTGATCTCTATCGGCTGGAGATCAGTTGTAATAGCAGGTGATCTCCAGCTAGTACCTGGAGGTTGGCAACCCTAGGCCCATACCTTGACTTGGTCAATCTGGCCACCTGGATCCATGCTACAGTAACATTGAGCCTAGATTATTGTACTGAACTGTTTATGGGACTGCCCTTGAAGTCCACTTGGAAACTTTGAACCTGGGTCTTAGTCCAACGTGCTAACTGAGGTTTCGGGTGTTGTTGTTTGCCATCATGTCACGACTGACTTATGGCAACCCCGTAGGGTTTTCGAGGCGAGAGACGTTCAGAGGTGGTTTGCCCTTGCCTGCCTCCGTGTTCCAACCCTGGTATTCCTTGGGGGTCTCCCCTCCAAATACTAGCCAGGGTCAGGGCTGAGAGTGTGGGACTGGCCCAAGGTCACGCAGCGAGCTTCCATGGTGCGAGTGGGGATTCGAACCTGGGTTTCCCAGGTCCTAGTCTGACAGGGGAGGGGCTGTGGCTCAGTGGTAGAGCATCTGCTTGGCATGCAGGAGGTCCCTGGTTCAATCCCCGGCATCTCCATTTAAAGGAACCAGGCAAGTAGGTCATGTGAAAGACCTCTGCCTGAGACCCTGGAGAGCCATGGAGAGGGGCCGTGGCTCAGTGATAGAGCATCTGCTTGGCATGCAGAAGGTCCCAGGTTCATTCCCCAGCATCTCCAGTTAAAGGGACTAGGCAAGTAGGTGATGGGAAAGACCTCAGCCTGAGACCCTGGAGAGCTGCTACCAGTCAGAGTAGACAATACTGACTTTGGTGGACCAAGGGTCTGATTCAGTATAAAACAGCTTCATATGTTCATGTGTGTTCACCTTAACCACAACACCATGCTGGCTCTTGTGCTAACCGTTACAGCATACAATTGGTCAGAATGGCTAAATATGGGTTAGTTAACACACGGTTCCCTTCTGGCTGCACCCTTTAGATTACGCTTTTGCCTTTTCCCCTCCCCTGGCAGGGTGCCCGGGTCTCACAGCTACCTCTGGTAAAAATCTAAAAATCTAGCCGGCAAAGCTCCCTCTGTATCTCCAAGCTGAGACCAGCTGCGTATGTTGGGGGTTTTTGCTTGCTGCGTGGCTCCTCGCATCCTGGGAGCTCGGCTTGAAAAGCGAACGTAGGACTCCCGCTGGTGTGGTCCAAACAGAGACCAGGGGTTCGGACAGGCCTGGGTTTGTCCAGCTTCTCGTATGGGTTGAGGTCATTTTACTAACAGGCCGTGTTCACACATGCAGGGGAGAATGAGGTAGCTGGACCAGGCAAAAGAGCCTAAAACGACATTTAGCAGCCAGAAAGAATATTCATAAAATGGACTAGACGCTGCCCCTAAAAGATGAAAGAATAATCATAAAATGGACTAGACGCTGCCCATAAACCCTTCAGAGGTTTTGGCCTCGGGCTCAAGCGACATTTAAGGAAAGTGTCAGGGGACTCTCCAGGGCAAGGGTATTTCCAGTTTGAGGTGCCACCACTCAAAAGGCCCTGTCTCCGGTTTCCATCTGCCTCACTTCCTCAGTTGGGGCACTCCAAGAAAAGGATCAGAGGAGCATGCCTGTTATATCAGGTGCTGGGGAACACAGGCAGGTTAATGCTGCTGCAGTCGTCTTGCTTGTGGGCTTCCTAGAGGCACCTGGTTGTCCACTGTGTGAACAGACTGCTGGACATACTGCTTATTTTCTATTTTCAGTGTATTTAAGGTCTGTTTGTTCTCTTTTGCTGCCATTCTCTGTATTAATAAACTGACTGACTGACTGCTGGACTTGATGGACCTTGATATGATCCAGGATGGCCTTTCTTATGTTCTTATGTTATGTGAAGTAAGATAAACTGTGTTCATTTTTTGGTACCGCAACTACCTCTTTCTTAAAGAGGTAGACAAGCTGAAATGTGTCCAGAGGAGGACAACAAAGATGGTGAGGGGTCTGGAGACCCGGTCCTATGAGGGAAGGTTGAAGGAGCTGGGTATTTTTAGCCTGAAGAGGAGAAGACTGAGAGGGGATGTGATAACCATCTTCAAGTACTTGAAGGGCTGCCATAGAGAGGATGGTGCCAAGTTGTTTTCTGTTGCCCCAGAAGGTCGGACCAGAACCAACGGGTTGAAATTAAATCAAAAGAGTTTCCAACAGTTAGAGCAGTTCCTCATTGGAACAGGCTTCCTCGGGAGGTGGTAAGCACTCCTTCCTTGGAGGTTTTTGAGCAGAGGCTGGATGGCCATCTGTCAGCAATGCTGATTCTGTGACCTTAGGCAGTTCATGAGAGGGAGGGCACCTTGGCCATCTTCTGGGCATGGAGTAGGGGTCACGGGGTGGGTGGGGGGTAGTTGTGAATTCCTTGCATTGTGCAGGGGGTTGGATTAGATGACCCTGGTGGTCCCTTCCAACTCTGTGATTCCATTATTCTAATTAAAGGAAAAGTACTTCTGAGCATACACAGAGTGTGGCTTAACTGGTGGGCTGGACAGTATGGGAGGAGGCAATCTCTCACTAGTTTATACTTCTTCACATTGGGCTGTCTGCTCCAAAATACCTTTTCATTCCTGTTTGTCTGTACTGTATGTTTTGGAGGAGCTGACTAAATGGTGCTTTGACTTTGATAGGCTTGGCGGTGCCCTTCACACACAGCTGGGCGGGAGTTGTTTTTCCATCCCACGCGGGTAGGAACGATGCACGCTTGCGGGCCCGGCAGACCGCGGGAGACTTTCCCATGTATTCTCTGTGACGCCTTCGCTCCCACGGCATCCAAGTGGTCCATTTTGGAGACCGGACCTTGTTCTAAACGGACCTATATTTTAAAAAATAAAAACAGGTTCTTAACAGAGGGAACTTTAAAAGCTTTAATATTTTCCTGTAGGTGTATAACTCTGCAACTTAAGCATGGTCGGACAGGTGCTTTTAAAAAGTGATTCCCTAGTTGCACATTAAGAAAACAGCTGATCAGTCAAACAGGCCTTCACCGAGTACACCGGCCTGTGTCCGACTGGTGGGTGGAACAGATGAAGCTTAGCCAAGCTAACCGGGGCTCGTGAGAGCACCTAGAGAAAACCATGAAGTGTCAGAAGCTTGTCTTTGGTCATTTATGCCCTGGTACTTAGACTCACGTTCGCCCCCTGTCTATCTCGGTTGTTCCTTGGAGTTCTGCATGAGTTTTCCCTCCATTAGAGTTGACCTGGCTGCCAGCCCTCCCAATGTCCGGGTCTTCCCCTTCCTCTGTTATCCCGACTCTTCAGCCCGGCTGAAATCTCCGTGCAGAAGGCAAAGCACTGGACACAGAAGCTTGCTTTCTCTCACAACCAGTCACAAAGCAGCGTGTAAAGTGGCGGGGATTCAAATGCTTCCTGCTTCCTGGGGGCTTTTTCTGAGCAAAAGACAGGCTTTTAAAAACTGAGACTTGAATTTCTCCCCCCCCCCTTCCTTTCAGATTGCTCCGGTTTTTGTTTTTTTGCTCTTAAAATGCTTTTTAATGCGGCAATTGGGTTTGGGGGGGATTTTCTCTCACAGTAAGCGCTGCAAAGTAAGCCAATTACAAGGCAGGATTTCTTTTTTAAAAATTTTTTAATTATTTTTCAAACTAGTTCACATTCTATTATATCATTCCATTCCATTCATATAGTATATACTTTAAACAATTTCTATCTTATCATTAATATATATATATATATAGTTGACTTCCCCTCCCCCTCCTCTGTCCATTTGATATTCTTATTTCTCTCTTTGTATTTAATGTCTAATTCACTGTAATAAACCACCTTTATCATTATCTTAAACTCTACTTGTTAATGTTAGTATCTTAATTACTTCAAAAAATTTGAATTAGATCAAAACATATCCCTTAATGTTTCCCAAATTAAGTTCATTTACACAATGCAAGGCAGGATTTCAAGGGGCGGGGACTTGGTTTGAGCTTGGAGACTGCTGGTGCAGAGATTCCCAACAGGAAAGTGTAGGTCCAGCCAGCAACTCGGGTAAAACTCCCATGCATAACTGACCTTTCAGGCTTGCGTAAAAGCATAGTTGCCTTAGCCCAAGGAAGAGAGAGAGGCAGTGCCAGGCAAGGCCGACACTGAGTCTGCACGAGTCGCGGATGCAAAAATCTGCAGACATATCCAAACAACAAATGCTGAGCATTATTGACCAAACAGACAATCCACGACAGATTAGAAGTAGGCAGCTGTACCTTTGCATGCGGCAGAATGAGAGGGTAGAACCCAGGGAGGGCGGAATGGATTGTGCCAGGGGTTTTAATGTTGCCCCGTCTTAAAGCAGACATGCTCTGTAAGTAGAAGAAGAAGAGTTGGTTTTCGTATGCTGACTTTCCCTACCTTTTAAGGAGAATCAAACCAGTTTCCAGTCTCCTTCCCTTTCCCACAATCGACACCTTGTGAGGTAGGTGGGGCTGAGAGAGTTCGGAGAGAACTGTGACTAGCCCAAGGTCAGCCAGCTGGCTTCCTGTGCAGGAGTGGGGAAACCAACCCGGTTCTCCAGATTAGAGTCCGCCGCTCATATGGAGGAGTGGGGAATCAAACTTGTTTCTCCAGATCAAACCTATTTCTCTGTTTCTCCGGAGTCCACCGCTCTTAACCACTACCCCTCCGCTGGTAGTAGAAAAGTAGCACAGCAGAGAATAAGAAGAGTTGGTTTTTTATATGCTGACTTTCTCTACCACTTAAGGAAGAATCAATCTGGCTTACAATCACCTTCCCTTCCCCTCCCCACAACAGCCACCTTGTGAGGTAGGTGGGGCTGAGAGAGTGTGACTAGCCCAAGGTCACCCAGCTGGCTTCATGTGGAGGAGTGGGGGAACCAACCCGGTTCACCAGATAAGAGTCCACCGCTCCAAACCACCAATCTTAACCACTACACCACGCTGGCTCTCAGGGTGCTAGGGTTGCCAAGTTGGGAAATTCCTGGAGGTGTGTGGGTGGAGGGTGGGGTTTGGGAAGGGGAAGGACCTCAGCAAGATCATAATGCCATAGAGTCCACCCTCCAAAGCTCCCGTTTTCTCAAGGGAGAACTGATCTCTGTCGACTGGAGATCAATTGGAATTCCTGGAGATCTCCAGGCCCCACCTGGAGGTTGGCATCCCTAAAGGATGTACAGGATCCTCCCCCCCTTCTTCTTTTTTTTAAAATTTTTTAATTAATTTTTATAACATAACACAAAAAACAAAAACAAACAAATGCAATAAAAATGTTCTGTTCTTCCCTTTTGATTGCGAGCCGGTTTTATATTGACGGAGCGTTCCAAAACGATATTCACCGGGTGAGTTGCGGTCTGGCCTGTACTGCCTTGTTAAGAACTTTCCAATCTCCTTGAGCTGTTCTGGTAGATCTGGATGTAAGTGGTGTCGGGCACAGTGTGCGGGTTATGGGCTAGCGATGTCCTGAATGCCACAGTGGGAACTACAGAAGTGAAACTAAACAATCTGCGATCTCTCTTCAGATGAACTTGCACAGTTGACTGTAATTTTATTTTATTTTATTGTTTTCATGGGGGAGAATGACGTGTCGCCTTCCTGGATAATGTGAGAGTCAGTGACTAAGAGCAGGAAGTTTAGTGTTGCCTTTGATAAAGCCTCGCCATCTATGTGGTTTTCCCCGTACCCGTTGCAGAGGGGTGGCCGTATTAGTTGGTTGTCGCATGCACCAAAGTTGGTTGTCGCTGGTACCTTAGCATGCCAGCATGGTGTCGTGGTTAAGAGCGGTTAAGACTCTAATCTAGAGACCTGGTTTGATTCCCCACTCCCCATGAGCGGCGGAGGCTAATCTGGGGAACTGGATTTGTTTCCCCACTCTTCCGCATGAAGCCAGCTGGGTGACCTTGGGCTAGTCACAGCTGTCTTAGAGCTCTCTCAGCCCCACCTACCTCACAGGGTGTCTGTTGCGGGGAGAGGAATAAAGAGATAATAAATAAAGAGATAATACTTCCTGTTGACTGTCATGAAGCACAGAGCATCCCGAACTCATTTTGCAGAGCAGTTAGGATGGTCAGGGGTACGAAGGATGTTTTACAAGCTCCCGACAAATCCCGGTTGATGCCTTCCCACTGTGAAAGTATGTAAATAATATCTATTAATCTCCTTACGCAAGAGAGACCTCAGGCCTTGTGTTGAGAACCAACAGCTTGCCAAGTTTTTGCCAGCGTAAAAAAACAAAAACAAAGCTGAAATAATTCAAAAGGCATTTGAAAAGCAAATGGCTAATGCCGCATTCATCCTGCAATATAAACTAATTAGACTTTACTGGAATTTTAGTAATTGTATTAAGATTTTAACCCAGCCCAGACCAGAACGTATAAACTCCAAAACTGGCCAGCAGATGTAACTAATGAAAGAAACGAAATACCATATTGACGTTATTTCATGCTGAGGTTGCCAACTGACCAGGAAAAAAAATCCAGTCCGGCCTACTCTTGTGCTTTCGGTGCCAAGTTGAGGTACGCAGTTTCCCAATGACATGGGAGACCCGGAGTCGAATCCCGTGAAAAGCTTGCTGGGCGACCAAGGACTTCTCCGCCAAAACTACCTCGCAGGGTTGCTGATGGTGACATGGAAGGAGTGGAGAATGACTTTGGGGCACCACTGGGGAGAAAGGGCACAGCATAAATGTGCATTTTAAAAGGGGGTGATAAACAATATTATTGGCTAATGTTTGCCTAGGGAGGGAAGGCAGCGTGGTTTAGCTCAATCACGTCAGATCTTGGAAGCTAAGCAGGATCAGCCGTAGTTAGTATTTGAATGGGAGACCACCAAGGAATTCCAGGGTCGCTACACAGAGGAAGGCACTGGCAAACCACCTTTGTCAGCCTCTTGCCTCGAAAACGTGGGAAAAGTCGAGCCCAGCCCTGGATCTGGCAACCCTAGCCATTGGTGAATGCTGCTGCTGAAATTCTAAGTCCTAACTGCTCAGATAGACTGCTCCTGCTGCTTGGTGTTCCACAACGAGTCAGCCGAGATGCCCAAAAAAAGAAAAAAGAGGTTGTTCCTGTTTTAATTACAGTGGCTGGCTGTAGTCATCTGCTTTGGGGCAGGGGCCGTGGCTCAGTGGTAGAGCATCTGCTTGGCATGCAGAAAGTCCCAGGTTCAATCCCCGGCATCTCCAGTTAAAGGGACTAGGCAAGTAGGTGATGCGAAAAACCTCCACCTGAGACCCTGTAAGCCATGGAGAGGGGCCGTGACTCAGTGGCAGAGCATCTGCTTGGCATGCAGAAGGTCTCAGGTTCAGTCCCCAGCATCTCTAGTTAAAGGGGCTAGGCAAGTAGGTGATGGGAAAGACCTCAGCCTGAGACCCTGGAGAGCCACTGCCTGTCTGAGTAGACAATACTGACTTGGATGGACCAAGGGTCTGATTCAGTAGAAGGCAGCTTCAAGTGTTCATGTGATACGCAGGTTGGCTGCTGATACGGTTCAGCTGCTTCGGGGTTTGCCGTGTCTTTCAGAGACATTTTACGTGCAGCCAGCCAGAAGGCAATAGGGAGGTTCAGCTTCCTCTACTCCGTGAAGGTGTAAGCTCCACCTTTGGATTTCTGCCGGCCGTGCCGTTTGTTGGTGATCCAGATCCCAAATGCAGTATTCAATGCCTCGCCTCTTGGCCTGATTCACCAAGGGAAGGGAAGCAGGAGAAGACACAGGGGCCTCTTGTGGGAGAGCGGAGAGTACAGCCCGTGACATCAGTAGGAGGGGAATTTATCTACCGGGAACGACAAGTTCTGTATGATTTCCTGTACAATTTACGTGTTTAGGGGGAGGGCAGGGTGCGTACACTCCTTTGCTGGAGCGCAGCCGGCCGGTTTCCCTGATGTGCATCCCTGATTATAGACAGGGACTCACATTTATTGCATATCAAAGCTGCAAAATTCCAGGCCGGAGGAGGTCAGGGGATCACAGAGAGCCGAATAAAGGCGGCACAGAGCCCGAAACTGTCCTTTGGTTTAGAAAATTAAAGCAGATCCTGCGTTAGAGGGGTGCGTTTGACCCAATGTCTCCCCCTTTTCTTTTTTCTTTAAAGACAGAGGCTGTTTGCTTTCCGTAGTGCAGTGCAAAGCAAAAAACAATCTGTTTCCCAGTGTGGCAACGGAGTGATAGGAATAAGGTTGCCAACCGGCCTGGAAGAAAATGTCCTGTGCCTTTAATAGAAGCTTTAGAAGAAGAAGAGTTGGTTTTTATATGCCGACTTTCTCTACCTCTTAAGGAAGAATCAGAATGGCTTACAGTCCCCTTCCCTTCCCCTCCCCGCAACAGACCCTGTGAGGGAGGTGGGGCTGAGAGAGCTCTAAGAGAGCTGTGACTAGCCCGAGGTCACCCAGCTGGCTTCATGTGTAGGAGTGGGGAAACAAATCCAGTTCCCCAGATTAGCGTCCGCCGCTCATGTGGAGGATGGGGAATCAAACCCGGTTCTCCAGATCAGAGTCCGCCGCTCCAAACCACCACTCTTAACCACTACACCACGCTGGCTCTCAATGGGGGGTTATTTATCAGATGATATTTACTTCTGTGCCGCAAAGAGCTTACGTCTTGCTGTTCGCCTGAGCTGATGAAGGCTCTCTGCTCTTAAGGGAAATGTTGTGAATGTGTTAAGGAAGGGGTGATTATAGGAAGCCTTAATATTAACATGCCGCTTCCTAGTGTTCTCCAGCGCCAGTACAACGTTGCAGCGCTAACAACAATTTATTCCTTATCAAGAGTGCATCATAGACTGTAATCCTAAACACAACTACATAGTGGGATTGTTGTTTTTTTGGCTGTCAAGTCACAACAGACTTATGGCAACCCCCCTTCAGAGGTGGTTTGCCATTACCTGTCTCTGTGTTGCAACCCTGGACTTTCTTGGTGGCTACCCATCCAAGTAACAAGCAGGGCTGATACGCTGAGAGCCGGCGTGGTGTAGTGGTTAAGAGCGGTGGTTTGGAGCGGTGGTCTGTGATCTGGAGAACTGGGTTTGATTCCCCACTCCTCCACATGAGCCGCAGACTCTAATCTGGTTTTCAAAGCAAGAGACGTTCAGAGATGGTTTGCCATTGCCTGCCTCCGCATCACGACCCTGGTATTCCTTGGAGGTCTCCCATCCTAATACTAATTAGGGCCGACCCTGCTTAGCTTCTGAGATCTGACATGATCGGGCTAGCCTGGGCCATTCAGATCAAGGCATAGTGGGATTTATCTCTAAGAAATCATGCAGCTGATCAGGTTGTGTGTTAATTGCAAAATAGTGCTACGTAAGATGGAACTGAAACTTGAGGAAAGCCTCCAAGGAAGGTCTCTGGTTAGTTTCTAACTGAGCAAGAAGAGAAGAATTTTCTGACAGTCAGAGCGGTTCCTCAGTGGAACAGGCTTCCTCGGGAGGTGGTGAGCTCTCCTTACCTGGAGGTTTTTAAGCAGAGGCTAGATGGCCATCTGTCAGCAAGGCTGATTCTATGACCTTAGGCAGTTCATGAGAGGGAGGGCATCTTGACTGTCTTCTGGGCATGGAATAGGGGTCAGTGGGGTTGTGTGGGAGAGGTAGTTGTGAATTTCCTGCATTGTGCAGGGGGTTGGACTAGATGGCCCTAATGGTCCCTTCCAACTCTATTATGATTCTATGTTTCTAAGAAGTTAAAAACAGTGTGTTCTAACAATAGGTGCAGAAATTAGCAGGCAAAGCTTTTATAATACTTTAGAGACAAAAGTTATTCCCTACTAATTGTTGGGTGTCAAGCTACTACTAAAAGGCATGACTTAAAATGTCATTCCTAATAGTCCCTCCCCCGCCCCTAGCCACATTGGCCAATGCCAGTTACTGCCCAATATGTACTATATTACTTTGTAGTGAGCCCAGCTTTGCTGGGGAGGGCGGGATATAAGTTTAATAAAATAAGTAAATAGTGCACGTGGGAGAGTGTTTGGCTGCAGATCCCACTGAACAATTCTATGCTGATTTTGTATAGTAATTAGAGACTAGGATCTGGGAGATTGGGGACTGGGGGGGGGCACACAATTGAGCATTCGAATTCCCACGCTGCTGTGGAAGCTTGCTGGGTGTCCTTGGGCGCCCGGTTTTATTGTTGTATTTTATGTAACTATGCGCTCATAGAGTTGTGAGCCGCTCTGAGCCTGGCTTGGCCAGGAATGGGCAGCCTAGGAATAAACCAAATCAAATACATACTCTCAGCCTAACCTACCTCATAGGATTGTTGTGTAGATATCATGGGGGAGAGGAGAAGGATGTCAGCTGTGTTGGAGAGAAAGTTGGGCTATGAACGAAGTGAATAAAGAAATAAAAGTACCCTGTCAGGAAGAAAAGTTTTCTGTGTGCGGGGAGACTTTTGTACAGAAGAATGCTCAATTGTGTGCCCCCCCACCACCAATCCAACACAGTAGAATCCAGGAATTAGTAAAAATGGATACTAGTCATGATGCATACCTGTTCTCTCCAGGATCAGATGAGCATGCCTGTTATATTAGGTGCTGTGGAACACAGGCAGGATGGTGCTGCTGCAGTTGCCTTGTTTGGGGGCTTCCTGGAGGCCCCTGGTTGGCCCCTGTGTGAACAGACTGCTGGACTTGATGGGCCTTGGTCTGATCCAGCAGGGCCTTTCTTAGGCTCTTATGTTCTTATGGGGATTTGAACCTGGGCATGCTGTTCAGCTTGGAAAGAAGGCGGTTGAGGGGAGACATGATAGAGGTCTATTAAATGATGCGTGGTATGGAGAGAGAGGACACCTTTTCTCCCTCTCTCATAATACTAGGATGTATGGTCATCTGCTGAAGCTGGAGGGTGAGAGATGAAAAAACTGAAAAAAGGAAGTATTTCTTCACACAACGCATAGTTAAATTGTGGAACTCCCTGCCCCAGGATGTGCTGATGGCCACCAACTTGAAAGGCTTTAAGAGGGAAGTGGACATGTTCATGGAGGAAAGGGGTGTTCATGGCTACTAGTCAAAATGAATACTAGTCATGATTCATTCCTATTCTCTCCAAGATCAGAGGCGCATGCCTATTATATCAGGTGCTGTGGAACACAGGCGGGATGGTGCTGCTGCAGTCGTCTTGCTTGTGGGCTTCCTAGTTGCACTTGGTTGGCCACAGTGTGAACAGACTGCTGGACTTGATGGGCCTGGGTCTGATCCAGCAGGGCCTTTCTTATGTTCATTTTACCCTTTGTTCATCTGTTTTGTGAAGTAAGCTATGCTCCACTGCTTTTGGTTTTGCTGTTCGAAGCTCGTCTCTATACACGCCCAAGGACTTCTCTGTTTTTGTTCAAAAGGAAACGGAAACTCACTGCGCCAATGTTGCTTTTTTTATTTTTAAGGGAGAAACCCGAGTTCTCATAAATCTTATCTCAGTCAAATGCATAATTACCTGATCTTCCTCTGAGTTGCCCAGGTGTATGTACAGGGTTTCCCATGTTTTATCCTCACAACAACCCTCTGAGGGGATAAGAGTTTGGGCTGGCCCACGGTCACTCCTTGAGCTTCAGGGCAGAGGGTGGGATCTGACACCCAGGTCTCTCAGAACCTGAACACACACTTGAAGCTGCCGTTTGCTGAATCAGACCATTGGTTTGTCGAGGTCTCTATTGTCTACTTGGACTGGCAGCAGCTCTCCAGGGTCTCAAATGGAGGTCTTTCACATCACCTCCTACCTGAGCTTCTTTAACTGGAGATGCCAGGGATTGAACCTGGGACCTTCTGCATGCCAAGCAAATGCTCTACCACTGAGCCACAATCTTTCCCCAAGAATCTGCCTTCTACTGAATCAGACTCTTGGTCCCTTGAGGTCAGTATTGTTTACTGTGATGGGCAAGAGCTCTCCAGGGTCTCAGAGAAGGAGCGGTAGATGATGTGAGGCCTTTCACATCATCTACCACTCCTTGACTTTCATCTCACCAACTTGAGAGCCTCAGACCTGTACACATGAAGCAGCCTTATACTGAATCAGACCCTCAGTAGTCCCATCGAGATTGGTATTGTCTACTCTGGCAGGCAGTGGCTCTCCAGGGTCTCTGGTAGAGGCCTTTCATGTCATCTACCACCTGGACTTTTTTTTACTGGAGATACTGGGAATTGAGCCTGGGACCTTCTGCATGCCAAGCAGATGCTCTTCCTCTGAGCCACTCTGACCGCTGTGCCACATTGGCTTCTGAATACCAGTGGGTACTGTACTTGGGGCAATTGAGAGGGGGGTGGACCAAATGAAGGAAGGGAGAGGTCAGGTATGTGGCATTGAGCTTCTTGAAGGAAGGGTAGCGTTCAGCTGCCCTATAAGGAGCGGTTAAAACGCTTAGGGCTGTTTAGCTTGGAAAGAAGACTGTTAAGGGGAGACATGATAGAGGTCTATGAAATTATGCATGGTATGGAGAGAGGGGACAGGGAGAAAATTTTCTCCCTCTCTCATAATACTAGAACAGGGGGTCATCTGCTGAAGCTGGAGGGTGAGAGATTGAAAACTGACAAAAGGAAGTATTTCTTCACACAACGCATAGTTAAATTGTGGAACTCCCTGCCCCAGGATGTGGTGATGGCTGCCAACTTGGAAGGCTTGAAGAGGGGAGTGGACATGTTCACGGAGGAGGGGCTATTCATGGCTGCTAGTCAAAATGGAAACTAGTCATGATGCATCCCTATTGTCTCCAGGATCAGAGGAGCATGCCGAATATATTAGGTGCTGTGAAACACCTAAATTGTGGAACTCCCTGCCCCAGGATGTGGTGATGGCTAGTCAAAGGTATTCACTTTGACTAGCCATCACCACATCCTGGGGCAGGGAGTTCCACTAGTCATGATGCATACCTATTCTCTCCAGTATCAGAGGAGCATGCCTATTATATGAGGTGCTGTGGAGCACAGGCGGGATAACACTGCTGCAGTTGTCTTGTTTGTGGGCTTCCTAGAGGCACCTGGTTGGCCACTGTGTGAATAGACTGCTGGATTTGATGGACCTTGGTCCGATCCAGCATGGCCTTTCTTATGTTCTTATGAGACTCTGTGAACGCTGACCTTGCATCTACCGAATACGGTATCTTAAGCATGCCTAACGAACAGAAGGATTTGTGTGGGAGTACATGCTTCCTAAGGTACCTTGGGCTCAACTTGTTTAAAAGGTGAGAGCTAGCAACTAGACTTTTGGCTAGAAATAGTTGAAGTAGCCAGTATTATTCTTGGAGTGCAGGTGTAATGTGCTAATCTGTCCCCAATAACCAGCAGCAAATTGTGGACTCACTGAAGTTTCCAGATAGCCTTCAAGGGCGGTCCCATGTAGAGTGTTTGACGGTCGTCAGGTCTAGAAGGTGCCAAGTCATGAATGGTGGTATCCTTTGTTTCCAGGAGTGGGTGCATTAGTGATGGGGATAGTCATAGGGGGAGAGGATTCCCCCACGATAGCCCCCACGGCGAGATGATTCCCGTAGCTGTGTTGGGGGAAGGGGATGGCCCTGTCTACATTGTGTTATTCTGTCGTTTTATGCTACCTTGTGAATTATGATCGGACCAAGGGCGCCATGGGATGTCCTCAGCTGTAGCCTTACGTAGCCCTTCTGTGCCAAATTAGCTCTGTGTCTCGTACTTTCTTGATCATCTAGAAATGTCTCTTCAGCTGTTAGGAGTTTTGATGAACTGAATTGGTGAATAAGTCCATTGTCTAGGATGGATGAAAACGATCTTTAAAAAAAGAAAGTGGAAAAGAATTCGCTTACGTGAATAAAGGGAACCTTTCCCGGAATAACCATAATTGAGTAAGAGAAGAAATCCCCGGGAAATAACCATCGCTGTAATTTGCAGGACAGGTTACATGACCCGCTGACATCACATCCTGTTTGGAAGGTGGCGGTTCAGGGTCAAGTAAGTTGTGACTGTAGACGGGAACTTTTATAGGGTCCCTCCCAGTACTGTTTCCAAAACTATCCGCCAAGAAATTTTGAAATAATTCACAAATGAACCATACATACACATAGGAAGCTGCCTTAATCTGAATCAGACCCTGGGTCCATCAAAGTCAGTATTGTCTACTCAGACCGGCAGCTGCTCTCCAGGGTCTCAGGCAGGGGTCTTTCACATCACCTACTTGCCTGGTCCCTTTAACTGGAGATGCCGGGGATTGAACCTGGGACCTTCTGCATGCCAAGCGGATGATCTGCCACTGAGCCACAGCCCCTCCCCTATAACCATCAGATTAGTCAGTGTGGTGTAGTGGTTAAGAGTGTCAGACTAGTATTTGGGAAACCCAGGTGCGAATCCCCACTCATGACATGCAGGCTCACTGGGAGTCCTTGGGCCAGTCACACTGTCTCAGCCTAACCTACCTCGCAGCGTTGTTGTGAGGATAAAATGGACGGAGAGGAGAACGATATGAGCCGTTTTGGGTCCCCGCTGGGGAGAAAGGCAGGGTATAAACAAATTTAATTAATTAAAAGAACCACATATTAGTAAGTGGAATAAATATTGAGCCTGGTGTTTGGATCTTTGCTCCGGCTTGAAACCGGAGGCTTTTCACAACAACCCTGGTTGTACCCAACTAAGGAAGTGTGAATCTTGATTAGAAATTGAGATTTCACTGAAGGAAGGAAGCTTGCTAGCATGCTCTGGGCGGCCAGTCTTAGCCAGCTAGCTAGGGAGAGCGGACGCAAAGGTCAACAGGGCTCCTTTATCTACTAAAACCACATAGATGAAAAAAAAGATAATTTTAGCACATACTGGCTATCTTGCCAGAGTGAGAAGCGTACCCCGCTTCCCTCTTGTGCTTGTCTAAAATTGCAGGAACTCTGTCCTCCCTTTTATCCGGTCGGCCTTGGAATATTTCTTGATACCGATTGTGTTCATTTTAGGCCTCAATTGGGACCGTGGCGTGCCTTCACGATAAAGGTAAAGTATGCCATCATACGTGGGGAGGGGCTGTGGCTCAGTGGTAGAGCCTCTGCTTGGCATGCAGAAGGTCCCAGGTTCAGTCCCCGGCATCTCCAGTAAAAGGGGCTAGGCAAGTAGGTGATGTAAAAGACCTCTGCCCGAGACCCTGGAGAGCCATGGAGAGGGGCCGTGGCTCAATGGTAAGAACATCTGCTTAACATGCAGAAGGTCCCAGGTTCAATCCCCAGCATCTCCAGTTAAAGGGACTCGGCAAGTAGGTGATGGGAAAGACCCCTGACTGAGACTCTGGAGAGCCGCTGCCGGTCTGAGTAGACAATAATGACTTTAATGGACCAAGGGTCTGATTCGGTATAAGGCAGCTTCATGTGCTCATGGGAGAGCCAGTGTGGTGTCGTGGTTAAGGTGTTGGATTCGGGCCTGGGAAACCCGGGTTTGAATCCCCACTCTGCCATGGAAAATGGCTGGGTGACTTTGGGCTAGTAACACATTCTCACCCTTGACCCTGGCTAGTATTTGGATGAGAGATCTCCAAGGAATACCAGGGTCATGCAGAGGCAGGTAATGGAAAACCACCTCTTAACGTCCCTTGCCTTGAAAACCCTAAGGGGGCACCATACGTCAGCTGCGACTTGATGGCAAGAAAAAAAAAGCCATCAAGATGCAGTCGACTCAGGGCGATCTCATGACGTTCCCCCTCTGGTTTTCAAGGCAGAAGATGAGCTGAGGCGTTTCGCCATTGCCTTCCTCTGCAGAGCCTTCTTTGTGGTCTTTCATCCAAGGACCAATCCTGCATAGCTTCCGGGCTACTCTGGTCTGTTAGGTATGCTTACCCCTTCCACACCCTGACCTGGATGGCCCAGGCTAGCCCAGTCTTGTCAGATCTCAGAAGCTAAGCAGGATCCTGAGGACATGAGAAAAGCCCTGCTGGATCAGACCAAGGTCCAACGAGTCCATCACTCTGTTCATACAGTGGCCAACCAGGTGCCTCTAGGAAGCCCCCAAACAAGACGACTGCAGCAGCATTGTCCTGCCTGTTTTCCACAGCACCTAATATAATAGGCATGCTCCTCTGATCCTGGAGAGAATAGGTATGCATCATGACTAGTATCCATTTTTACTATTAGCCATGAACATGTCCACTCCCCTCTTCAAGCCTTCCAAGTTGGCAGCTATCGCCACATTCACAATTAAACATGCGTTGTGTGAAGAAATACTTCCATTTATCAGTTTTGAATCTCTCGCCCTCCAGCCTCAGCAGATGACCCCGCGTTCCAGTATTATGAAAGAGAGAAAAGCTTCTCCCTGTCCACTCTCTCCAAACCATGCATAATTTTATAGGTCGGCCCTGCTTAGTACTTGGACGGGAAACAACCAAGGAAGTCCTGGGTCGCTATGCAGAGGCAGACAATGGCAATCCCCCTCTAATCATTTCTTGCCTTGAAAACCCTATGGGTCGACGTAAGTCGGCTGTGACTTGACCGCATTTTCCACCACCGTTAACATGTGTCAACCTTGATTGCCCAGGCTAGCTTGATATCAGTTCTCAGAAGCAGGGTCAGCCCTGGTTGGTGCTTGGATGGGAAACCACCACGGAAGTTCAGATTTATACGCAGAGTCAGGCAATGGCAAACAGGCTCTCTTTGTCTCTTGCCTTGAAAACCTATAGGATCACCATAAGTCAGCTGTGACTTATCAGAGAGCCAGCGTGGTGTAGTGGTTAACCGTCATGGTTTGGAGCGGCGGACTCCTGCGCATGAGCGGCGGAGGCAAATCTGCTGAACTGGATTTGTTTCCCCACTCCTCCACATGAAGCCAGCTGGGTGACCTTGGACTAGTCACAGCTCTCTCAGCCCCACAGGGTGTCTGTTTCCCCACAACAGAGACTCTGTGAGGTCGGTGGGGCTGAGAGGGTTCAGAGAGAGCTGTGACTTGCCCAAGGTCACCCAGCTGGCTTTGTGTGGAGGAGTGGGGAATCAAACCCAGTTCTCTAGATCAGAGTCCACCGCTCCAAACCACCGCTCTTAACCATTACATCACGCTGGCTCTCAGCATATAATAACCAACTCTTCTTTCCAGCACCACCCTTTTCACAATACAGGCATCAAATTAGCTCAGCAAGTCTAGGTCATTTGTTTTTATCATCTGTAATTGGTATTGCAAATGGTCCGTGTGCTTATCTTAGGTCCTTCGAGTTCTGCCTAGAAATGTCACATGTGTTTCATAAGGTGTTTTTTTTAGGTCATTAAAGAAACTCCTTTTGCTTAACAGGTTGATTACATTAAACCAGCACAGATAATGGTTTAATAACACGCACTTGGCAAGTTCTGATTTAGAGAGGACGGTTTTATGTTTTTCAAATGCCATGCAAATTAAATGGACCACTTTACCAGGATGCGACGAGCAAGCGACCCGTTAATGTGAAGCGGCTAGGCTTTAGAACAGCGTGGTGGAATGAGTCACTTGCAAAAGGGGTGGGGAGGGAACCCCAGTCAAAATATTTTCCAGTTTTGTGAGCCAAGAGAGCACAGGAACACATCAATTTGTAGTAAAATCCAAAGAAGAGATTGAATGACATTTGATGCTAGGCTTGCGAAAAGCAAGTGGATCCTGGCCGCCGAGCTTATTAGTTTAATGGCAGCAGAATTAGTTGCCAAATAGAAAAATAAAGGCCTTCTTGTAAGGCCCAGATAATTTATGGGCAGGCGGAGAGGGGCGCACTGGAAGAGGAAGGCAGGAGGAGGTTTTTATATGCCGACTTTCTCTACCTCTTAAGGAAGAATCAAACCGGCTTACAATCACCTTCCCTTCCCCTCCCCACAACAGACACCCTGTGAGGTAGGTGGGGCTGAGAGAGCTCTAAGAGAACTGTGACCAGCCCAAGATCACCCAGCTGGCTTCATCTGTAGGAGTGGGGAAACTAATCCAGTTCACCAGATTAGCATCCGCTGCTCATGTGTAAATAACATTGCAGATATGGTTTTCCTTTCATTGCTGGCACACTCCTTAGCTCTGGAATCAATTCTCATATGCCGCTCTCCTACTAGAATTATACGGTTGGAAGGGGCCATAGAGGCCATCTAGTCCAACCCCCTGCTCAATGTAGGATCAGCCCAGAGCATCCCTGACAATTGTTCGTCCAGCCACTGCTTGAAGACTGCCAGTGACGGGGAGCTCACCATTTAGGGCTGTTTAGCTTGGAAAGAAGGAAGTTAAGGGGAGACGTGATAGAGGTCTATAAAATTATGCATGGTTTGGAGAGAGTGGACAGGGAGAAGCTTTTCTCCCTCTCTCATAATACTGGAACGCGGGGTCATCTGCGGGAGCTGGAGGGTGAGAGATTGAAAACTGATAAAAGGAAGTCTTTCTTCACACAGCGCATAGTTAAATTGTGGAACTCCCTGCCCCGGGATGTGGTGATGGCTGCCAACTTGGAAGGCTTGAAGAGGGAAGTGGACATGTTCATGGAGGAGAAGGGTATTCATGGCTACTAGTCAAAATGGAAACTAGTCATGATGCATACCTATTCTCTCCAGGATCGGAGGAGCAGGCCTATTATCTTAGGCGCTGTGGAGCACAGGCAGGATGGTGCTGCTGCAGTCGTCTTGTCTGTGGGCTTTCTAGAGGCACCTCGTTGGCCACTGTGTGAACAGACTGCTGGACTTGATGGGCCTTGGCCTGATCTAGCATGGCTTTTCTTATGTTCCCTAGGCAGCACATTACACTGTTGAACAACTTTTATTGCAAAACATTTTTTCCTAATATCCAACCTTTCTCCCATAATTTACACCCATGGAATATTGAGAACTCAACACTGAGAGGCCGACCAGGCTTACTCGAAAGTAAGGGCCACTGATTTCCATGAAAGGCACTCCCTAATAACTGTGCTTGAGATCGCAACCCGCGTTATGTGCACGCACATGTGAATTTGGCCCTTCTCTTCTTCACTCGGGGTTTTGTTTTAGAGGGTTTCGGTTTAATCTTGGACGGCGTGCGAAGTTGAAAAACAGAAAGGGAACAAGCAATGAATACAAATGCACTTGTCTTGCGCGTGGAATACATAAATATAAAGATTGTTCAAAGGTCACTGGTTTCTGCTCTGAGCCTGTTTCCTGTGCAACCACATGACAATCTTTAAAAAGCGTTTCTTAGAAACACACTGTTCTGTTTTGTTTTTCCTGACCTTAGCAATCTCGCGGTTCTTTGCAAGATTTTCTCTTCATGCTCAGGCCGTTCCCAAAGTCTGCTCTGTGATAGGCCGGCTGCGTGACTTTCCCTTCATTTCTTCTGCTCCCAATCCCAAAGCATTTGGTTTTGGTTTTACAAAAACCTATCTGGCTTCTGAGAATCCACTCCGCACTCCGTATGTTTTCACATTCAGAAAGCCCTCCCGGGAGGATTGAGTTTTCTGTCTCTGTTTACAGCCAACAACCTCAGCCTCATGTTCGCCCCTGTTTGTTTGGGTTGGCTTTTGGTATCTGGGGAGTTGGGGATGCGTCTGTTCAAAATGCATTTTTCTTACTTGTCGTGATCTGCATTTCATGGGAAGATTTAATACGGATTCATTGTGACCTATACCAAACGTTATTCTAGGCGTGGGATTAGCTAGGGAATGCAAGAAAAAAGAAAGAAAGAACCTTAACTTACAAATCTATGGTGAGACCACACCTGGAATACTGTGTACAGTTGTGGTCACCACACCTAAAAAAAGGATATTGCAGAGCTTGAGAAGGTGCAGAAAAGAGCAGCCAAAATGATCAGGGGGCAAGAGCAACTGTCCTATGGGGAGCGGTTAAAATGCTTGGAAAGAAGGCGGCTAAGGGGAGACGTGATAGAGGTCTATGAAATTATGCATGGTATGGAGAAAGTGGACAGGGAGAAGCTTTTCTCCCTCCCTCATAATACTAGAACGCGGGGTCATCTGCTGAAGCTGAAGGGTGAGAGATTCCAAACAGATAAAAGGAAGTCTTCCTTCACACAACTCATAGTTAAATTGTGGGACTCCCTGCCCCAGGATGTGGTGATGGCTGCCAACTTGGAAGGCTTGAAGAGGGGAGTGGACATGTTTATGGAGGAGAGGGCTATCCATGGCTACTAGTCAAAATGGATACTAGTCATGATGCATACCTATTCTCTCCAGGATCAGAGGAGCAGGCTTATTATCTTAGGTGCTGTGGCACACAGGCAGGATGGTGCTCCTGCAGTCGTCTTGCTTGTGGGCTTCCTGGAGGCACCTAGTTGGGCCACTGTGTGAACAGAGTGCTGGACTTGATGGGCCTGGGTCTGATCCAGCAGGGCCTTTCTTATGTTCTTAACACAGGCAGGAAAATGCTGCTGCAGTCGTCTTGACTCATGGGGTGACGTCATATCACATTTAATAGGCAGACTATGTTTACATGCCCCATTATTCTCCCTACTGGGGAGCAAAAGAGGAAGAAGAAGAAGGGTTGGTTTTCATATGCCAACTTAAGGAAGAGTCAAACCGGCTTACAATCACCTTCCCCTCCCCACAATAGACACCCTGTGAGGTAGGTGGGGCTGAGAGAGCTCTAAGAGAACTGTGACTAGCCCAGGGTCACCCAGCTGGCTTCATGTGTGGAGTGGGGAAACCAACCCGGTTCTCCAGATCAGAGTCCAAAAGCCGCTTACAATAGTGTTCTCCCCTCTTTTTATCCTTACAACAACCCTGTGAGGTGGGCTAGCCTGAGAGAAAGCGAGGAGGTAACTGGCCCAAGGCCTCCCAGCAAGGTTATGTAGCAAAGCAGGGATTTGAACCTGGGCTTCCCAGATCTTAGTCTGACACTGCGACCGCTATACCGTGTCGGGTCTTTTCTGCCCTGTTGTTCTCTTCACAACCACGCTGTGAGATAGGCTAGGCTGAGAAAGAGCGCCTCCCTCAACATCCCCCGGTCAGCTTCCCGGCTGATTGGGCATTTGAACCCAAGTCTTCCAAGTCCCAGTTCTGAGACTCCAACCACTCAACCTCAGTGCAGCTCAGTCCCAGGAAAAGCTTTACCGGTTGAACTTCCTGTTTGTTGCAGGGCTGTTAAATGGGCAGGCGTGCCTCCGGAAAACCACAGCGAATCGTCTCCGATCTCTTTCTGCAATATTCTCCCTGTCGCATCCCACCCCCGTAACTCAGCGCCTGTTAATTAACTGAAATCTTTCCTACCCTTTTCTTCTTAGCTGTCAAGTAAACCATCAGATGCAGCCCTTCGCCCCCAAATTTGCCTTTGCGTCTTTGCATCCCCCCCTCCTCCAGCATGTTGAAATATTAAGTGGTCCAGGGGGCTCCTGGGACGAGGTGAGGCCTGATGGCAGCCCGATGTTTGTGCCGAGGCTGAGTCTGAACGTCAGCCTGAGATGCAAATGTCCCTTTCTAATTTTGGTCTCCCGCCTCTGCAAGAGATGGGAAGCCAGTGTTCGGGATGTGACTGTACCGGGGAAAGCGAGACAGGCGGCGGGTAACCTTGGTGATCGGTGATTTTTATCTAGAGGGTGGTTGAAGAGGCAGCATGGTGTAGGGGCTAAGAGCAGTGGTTTGGAGCGGTGAAGTCTGATCTGGAGAACTGGGTTTGATTCCCCACTCCTCCACACGAAGCCAGCTGGGTGACCTTGGGCTAGTCACAACTCTCTCAGCCCCACCTACCTCACAGGGTGTCCGTTGTGGGGAGGGGAAGGTCATTGTAAGCCGGTTTGATTCTCCCTTAAGTGGTAGAGAAAGTTGGCATATAAAAACCAACTCTTCTTCCTTTTCTCGTTTCCTAACAGGCAACTGACTGGGATGGTTGTCAGCTCTCTTGGGCGGGTGACCCTGACATAAAGGTGTGGGGCCTGGGAGCTCAGGGGTGGGGTAAGGCAGAGTGGAGCAGAGCCTGGGAGCCTGACGGGATGGGGTGGAGCTGAGTGATGCTGCTTCCCCAGTCCTGTATTCCAGAGGTTCCCAACCTTTTAAGCACGGCAACCCTCAAGTCCAAATTTACTTGCTATGGCGACCCGCTTTAAAAAACCAAGCATGCTCAAGCTGATAAAATTGCAAAAGCCAGAGACCCTTGCTCACAGGCTTTGCCACTGCCTTTTGGTCTTAGGCCAGAATAGGGGGGGGGGATCACAGCTCATGAGCGCATATCATGTCTTTTAGACATTGGGAAGATCAAGTACCCTGGCCAAGGCTAGCCCGATCTTGTCAGATCTCAGAAGCTAACCAGGGTCGCCCCCATTCATTCTTTGGATGGGAGACCACCAAGGAAGTCCAGGGTCCTTAAGCAGAGGCAGATGATGGTAAACCACCTCTGTATGTCTTTTGCCCTGACCTGGATGGCCCAGGCTAGCCCGATCTCGGAAGCTAAACAGGGTCAGCCTGAGTTAGTAATTGGATGGGAGGCCCCCAAGGAATACCAGGGTCTCTATGCAGAGGCAGGCAATGGCAAACCACCTCTGTAAGTCTCTTGCCGTGAAAACCCTACGAGGTTGCCATGAGCTGGCTGCGACTTGATGTCAGTTTCCAGGGATTCCTCCAGCCTGGGAGGTGTCCCAGATGCCTCAGCTCGGTGGCGGTGGAAAGTTTCCACCGCCACCGAGCTGAGGCATCTGGGACACCTCCCAGGCTGTTCCTTAGCATTGCTGAACCCAAACAAGAGAGCCGAGAAGGATGTTAGAAGGCAGCTGTTCAGCTGTGAGAACGCAGAGGTTTCGCAAGCCGTACGAGCACATTAAATCCCTCGCGTAAAGTTCAGGGATATGACATGTGACATTAATCCACCAAGGTGAATCCGGAGGACGACCTGCAGTTTTTAAATGGGGAGATTGAAATGTCATTAAATACACCAAAGGCTGCAGTGTCAAGGAGCTGTCACTAGGTGGCCACAAAGACCACGCCGTGGCTGGTTCAGCCGTGAGCTCTCTCCGTGCCTCTTTCTCTGTCTCGCTCTGATTTTGGTTGGGAACCTTGTGTTATTTCGCGGCCAACTTTAGCAAAAGGCAAAGTTTGTTGCATTTGAGAGCCAGCGTGGTGTAGTGGTTAAGAGCGGTGGTTTGGAGCGGCGGACTCTGATCTGGAGAACCGGGTTCGATTCCCCACTCCTCCACAGGAGCGGCGGAGGCTAATCTGGTGAACTGGATTTGTTCCCCCACTCCTACACATGAAGCCAGCTGGGTGACCTTGAGCTAGTCACAACTCTCTCAGCCCCACCTACCTCACAGGGTGTCTGTTGGGGGGAGGGGGGAGGGAAGGGCTGTGGCTCAGTGGTAGAGCATCTGCTTGGCATGCAGTAGGTCCCAGGTTCAATTCCTTGGCATCTCCAGTTAAAGGGACTAGGCAAGCAGGTGATGTGAAAGACCCCTGCCTGAGACCCTGGAGAGCCTTGGAGAGGGGCCGTGGCTCAGTGGTAGAGCATCTGCTTGGCATGCAGTAGGTCCCAGGTTCAATCTCTGGCATCTCCAGTTAAAGGGACTAGGCAGGTAGGTGACGTGAAAGACCCCTGCCTGAGACCCCGGAGAGCCTCTGCCGCTCTGAGCAGACAATACTGACTTTGATGGACCAAAGGTCTGATTCAGTATAAGGCAGTTTCATGTGTTCATGTGAAGGTGATTGTCAGCTAGTTTGATTCTTCCTTATGTGGTAGAGAAAGTTGGCATATAAAAACCAACTCCTCTTCTTCTTTGTGAAGGCAGAATAGATTGCTGCGGTTATGTATTTTATTTTATTTTATTTTTTGCTGTCAAGTCATGGCTGACTTACGGCGGCCCTGTAGGATTTTGTAGGCAAGAGGCATTCAGAGGTGATTTGCCATTGCCTGCCTCCACATCAAGACCCCGGTATTCCTTGGAGGTCTCCCATCCCCAAATACTAGCCAGGGCCGACCCTGCTTAGCTTCCAAGATCTAATGAGATCAAGCTAGCCTGGGGCTATCCAGGTCACGGCAGTGGTTATGTATAATCAATAGGAAATTGGGTCAAGCTTAGAGGTTGCAAACATCTTAACTGGTTCGCTTGTGGAATGAAACTTGTTTACAAATGCAGAGGATTCTCTCTTTTTAAAATATAAGTAAATAGTGTTTAACCCCGTTTCTGAAATGCTGGCATCGTTACGAGAGCCAATTTGGCTTAGAGGGTAGAATCTCAGCCCAGGACCTGGGAGACCTCTGTTTAAGCATCTATGAAACTGACTGTATGACTCTGGGCTGGTCACTTTGACTGATCTCTACTTCACAAGGTTGTTGTTGAGGATAAGATGGATAAGGGAGAATCCATGCTGTCCTGAACTCGGAGAAAGGGTGAAGTAGCATTTTAAAGACCTTTACTCAGGCGAAAGTTTGAGGTGGGTAGTAGCTAGCTCAGTTTAAGCCTGCCCTTCTTTCAAATAAGGCAAGGTTGTGTATATGATTTTCCCTTCACTGTGTAATCCTCACAACAACCTTACGATCAGCGTGGTATAGTGGTTAAGAACGGTTGTTTGGAGCAGTGGACTCTGATTTGGAGAACCGGGTCTGATTCCCCACTCCTCCACATGAAGCCAGCTGGGTGACCTTGGGCTAGTCACAACTCTTTTAGAGCTCTCTCAGCCCCACCTACCTGACAAGGTGTCTGTTGTGGGGAAGGGAAGGTGATTGAAAGCCGGTTTGATTCTCCTTTAAGTGATAGAGAAAGTTGGCATATAAAAACCAACTCTTCTTCTTCATCAGGGTTGCCAGCCTCCAGGTGGGCCCTGGAGATTTCTTGGAATGACAACTGATCTCCAGGCAATGGAGATCAGTCCCCCTGGAGAAAAATGGCTGCTTTGGAGGATGGCATTTTACCCTGCTGAGGTCCCTCTACTCTCCAAACCCTGCCCTCCCCAAGTTCCACCTCCCAAGTCTCCAAGAATTTCCCAACCCTGAGTTGGCAACCCTACTTTAGGGTACTACTGGATAGATTAGAGTCCAGTAACACCTTAGAGCAGCGTTGCCAACTCTGGGCCGGGAAATTCTTGGAGACTTGGAGGTATAGCTTAGATATGGTTCTGAAATCTCTTATCGCTGAACAACCAAAGGAAGGGTTAAGCTGCGAGAAAACGAGGGGCCCAGCATCATCTTATTAATTTACTTGCTGAGTGGGGATTTGAACTCAGAACTCCCTGGTGTTAGTCGAACTTTCTAACTGCACCGCCACACTTTTTAAAACTATGCTTGGGCTGATCTTAACATCCACGGAGAAGTGGGAAAAGAAAGCGCTCAGGAAGGCAACTTCTAACCCAGATAAGGTTTTGTTTCAGAGAGTTGCCACGTTGGTCTTCAGTAGAACAGCGGGATTCGAGTCCAGTAGCACCTTAGAGACCAACAAGATTTTTGGGGTATATGTTTTTCAGTCAAAGTTCCCTTTGTCAGATACAAGATATCTGACGAAGTGGTATCTCGCAACAGGAGCTTTGACACTCAACAACGTATACCTAAGGAGAATAGGTCTCTTTCTTAGCTCGGGTAACTATATATTACAGGATATTATCATGCTTATATGAAACCATGCGAATAGCTAAAAGCTTCGTTATCAGTGTTAACAATATAAAATCTGCCGTGCACTATACACATACACTGATTGAGAGGTATAGTATACTATTAGTACAATGCAATAATGAATAATGGTAGAACAATTATAATTAAGTATAGCAATTTATTTAGCTTGTGTGAAGGTTTGAGTACACGTCTAGACATTCCTTGCTTTACTAAAGATATATGTTTTAAGGATTTAAAGGGAATTTTTTTTTTTAGAATAATGTAAAATTAGATAGGTTTCGATCCACTCCAAATAGTAACTGATGACGGTCTTGTGGCAGAGACGTATGCATAAGGTGTATATGTTTTGTTTTGTGTGGTTTAAAATTAAAAAATTAATTTAAAAACGTATACCCCAAAAATCTTGTTGCACTCTAAGTAGGGTTGCCATCCTCCAGGTGATGGCTGGAGATCTCCTGGGATTACAACTGATCTCCAGTCAAGAGAGATTTGTTTCCCCAGGAGAAAATGGCCACTTTGGCAATGGGACTCTATGGCATGATACCCCACTAAAGTCCCTCTCCTCCCCAAACCCCACACTCCCCAGAATCTGCCTCCCAAATCACCAGGAATTTCTAAAGTGCAACTGGACTCTAACCTAGATATGGTTTTCAGGTCTCTTATAGCCAAATAACTAAAAGTTCTTCCTTGTTGGAAGGAAAGGCATTAATATTTTGTGTCTCATACCAGAACCAAAAGGGGCTCAAAAATAAGTGACTGCCAACTGTCCTCTTTCGCTCGTGGATTAAAATGAGTTACTACTGATTCATCAGTTACGGTCATAGTTGACTAATTGGTTAGATGAGGTGTAATGAGTCAACAAATCTGAAAGTCCCAAGTTCGACTCTTGCTTCAACCGCAGGATTTCTGTGTGGCCTTAAAATAGGCCTTTCTCTCATCCCCCTTTGAAAAATGGGGAGATTCCTTAGCCTACTACTATGCAGCAGGCCTTGACAAATTTTCTTCGGCTTTAGAGTCACCCCCAAAATTTAGGAGCCAGAGTTATTTTTCCGGCCCCTGTGTTTTTTATATTTTAATGACCACAATTTCTCAGCATTGCTTCTGAAAAACTTAAGCCTGAATTATTCCGTTTGTCCATTAAAAAAAAAGAAGAGAGTTATAACAAAGTGTTTTAGAGTGTTATAAATATGGGGTAGCCCTGGCTGTCATCACATCCAAAAGCCAACATCTATCCCTCACTTAATAAGCTTTGTACTTCTACTAATCTCGTCCCACTCCATATCTGATTCAAGATAAAGTAGTTTTGTGTGTCAAGGCTCGGGTTGCCAGGTCCCCCCCCCCCCGGCCATCGTCGGGGGACGGGGTTAGGGTTGCCAGCTCCAGGTTGGGAACTCCTGGAGATTTGGGGATGGAGCCTGGGGAGGACAGGGACCTCTGTGGGGTACAATGCCACCCTCCAAAGCATCCATTTTCTCCATGATGTCTGTAGTCTGCAGATCAGCTGTAATTCCAGGAGATCCCCAGGTCCCACCCGGAGGCTGACATTCCCTGGTCAAGACATATAGGGCAGGCATGGCTGGCCCCACTGGTTTTAGAGAGGCTTGGATAAGCAAGCAAGGACTACTAGTTCCTCCCACTCCCAGGCAAAGGTGGCATCAAGGAGGGCCAGCAGGAGGGAGGTAGCTCCTACCACTCCCAGCAGGAGGGAGTAGCTAAAGGTTTGCATATCAATATGCCAATCCGAAAAAAACCTGAAAATAACCTTTTTGGTGTTTTTCGGGGGGGGGGGGTGTACCAAAAAAATGGCGGTAATTAAAGGGAGCTTAAAAGTGGATCCCTGAATAATGCCACTAGGAGTAGCTCTTCCCACTCCCAGGCAGAGGTGGCATCAAGGTGGGGACATTGGTGGGGCAGCATGGATGGAGGGAGGCTCCCCTCTCCAAATCCACCACCTGAAGCGACAGGGTGGGGCTGTGGTTCAGTGGTAGAGCATCAGCTTGGCCTGCGGAAGGTCCCAGGTTCACTCCTCAGTATCTCCAGTTAAAGGGACCAGGCAAGCAGGTGACAAACAGTTTGATTAACACCAAAGTAAATATGGACCCAGCTTTTTGTTTATTAGGAATTCCTAGAGATAATATGAATAAGAATGATAGAGTCATATGTCAATATAGTTTCGCTGCAGCTAGGATAACTATTGCTAAATCCTGGAAGTCAGTAAATAGACCTCAAATTAAGGACTGGAGGGAAAAACTATGGTTAAATATGCGGAAGGCTAAATTAACAGGTTCCCTGCACGGGAAGGATGTGGAAGAATTTAAAATTATGTGGTTAAAAACTTTCGCGTATTGGGATAAGCTGGCAAAAATGAATTTTATTGATATAGTGAACAAGTTGTAGATACAATTTGGTAATATAAATTATTGTTAAAATAATCTATTAATAAACTGTTTAGACACTTCTCCGGAAGTTCAACACGGTGGTGGGAGGTATTAAGGGTACACTGGTGGAGGGAGGTGGGAACAAAATGGGTAAGATGATTGTAATAAGAATGTAATGATTGTATTTTTAATCTTTCTTTTTTTTAACCTTTTTATAGATACATCATTCTTATTATGTAGTTCTCTATGTTGTTATACTTTTTTCTTTTGTATTTGTTGTTTGTATTTTTTTTTCTTTTTGTTTAAAAATTTAATAATAATAATAAAAAAAGGGACCAGGCAAGCAGGTGATGCGAATGACCTCTGCCTGAGACGCTGGAGAGCTGCTGCCGGTCTGAGGAGGCAATACTGACTGATGGACCAAAGGGTCTGATTCAGTATAAGGCAGCTTCATGTGTTCATGGCTGCCTCGCCTCTTCATGGATACGCCAGCCCTGAAGATAATAGCTTCATAAGTTCAAGATGATGTGGGCGCCACGAAGCCCTGCAATGAAGTATTGCCCCCCGACCCCCCTCCAAAGTCACCATGGGGATGGTTTTGACAAGCGGGCTGCATGAGCCCCTTTTCAGAGTCAGGTTTTGCAGTGTCTCTTTCCCCTTGTTTGATTGTGTTCGTTCTTCTTTTCAGGCTCAATGGCGGCTCCGTTGACCTTTTCTTCCAGCCGTGCCCCGTTCTGACTGGCTGTGTCATCCCGAGGAGGCATTATCAGCTGGCTCGGGAGGGAAGGAAGTCATCCAGGCGCATGAAGAGCTCCTTGGAGGTTGCCTCGGCAGCTACCTGTGGAATTATTAAAAAGACAGAAGGCAGTTGTTGTATGGGGCCTTCCACCCTTTTGTTTCTCCTCGGACTCCGATAAAAGTTTTTGAACACCTGTCCGGGAAGTCGAGGTCGAAGATGGCTTCTTCGAGCTGAGGGGCCTGAGAATTGGATGGCATTTCGGGGGCATCCCGTCAGATGTTTTGCCAGAAGTTTGAATGTACCGGCGTCACTTGCGTTGAAGCAAAACTCTCCTTACGTCATCTCCGGCGGTGGTCGCCGTTTGGTCTGGAAATGCTCTTCGGCTCAAAAACTGCCGTCCGTTCCCTTCTTATGGACCCGCGCTTATTTAAACTGTTCCTGCCGAATGTTCAGGCTCCTCTTCAAAGTGAGGGAAGATTCAACAACCGCAGCGATCGAGGGCATCTTCACTTTCCATGAGTGGGAAACGTGGTTTACCTCTCCTCTGCTTTATCCTCACATCAACCCCTGTGAGGCGGTGAGGCTGACAGAGAATGGCGGGTCCAAGGTCACGCAATGAAGAAGATTTGGTTTTTATATGCCAACTTCCTCTACCTTTTAAAGGAGACTCAAACCAGCTTACAATCGCCTTCCTTTCCTCTCCCCACAACAGGCACCTTGTGAGGCAGGTGGGGCTGAGGGAGTTCTGAGAGAACCGTGACTCGCCCAAGATCACCCAGCAGGCTTCATGTGGAGGAGCGGGGAATCGATCCCAGTTCTCCGCCATCTTAGCCACTACGCCAGGCTGAGTCTCCACTTCGCGGCAAGGTAGGGCTTTGGACCCCGAACTGCCCTCCTCGTTCAGCATGGTGGCAGCCACAACACAACACTGACTCTCAAGGAAGGCCTTTCCAATGTTCCACCATCCTTATAGCTCAAAACATCTACCTTATGTTCAAACTAAATATTTCCGGCCTACGGGATCGTAGGCATGGAGGACAGTGAACCCTGTTCTCGTTCACATGTTTAGAGATGGGTTACTACTGCCCACATGCAGTCCTCTCTTCACCAAGGTGACAATTCCAGCGGTGTCATAATGGCCACCTGCTTTGCTATGGCCTGTTGCTATGGCCTACCTCAGTGATGCGGCTGGTACCAAGACAACTGCTTTTTAAGCTCAGCAGCTCAGTGGATCAAATACTCAACTGCAACTCGTTGGAGAGATGGTTACTGGATAGGCCGGATCCAAGCCCACGTCTCTACAGCCGAGGACCATAATTTCCTGCCGTTTCGCCAGTGAACTAAAGGTAAGACCCCAAAATATTCTTTTTTTTAAAAAAAAAGTTGTAAACGAGAACAAACAGATACGATCTTTCTGGAGAGTGAAAATGAAGGTTGAACTTGAGTCAGAAACCTGGAAGCAGCCAGAAGCTGGTTAAATATATGGAGGATATTTTCAGAATTCGAATGTGTTTCCTTAAATTGTACTCTGTTTGGGTCAAGAGTGGCGCTTTGTCACCTGTGACCCCCCCTTTTTTATTGAACTAATGGGAATCAAGCAAGTGCTGAGGAACCTAGATTGATTCTGCTCTCTGGAGACTAGGATCCAGGCAAAGGGGTTCTTTAAACCCGTCTTCCCCACTGCGATCAGCATCGGTCGCTTGTGCGGAGCCCTTTTCTCTGTATGCACTTTCACACACGCTGAATAATGCACTTCCAATCCAATTACAATGCACTTTAATGATCGTTTGCAAGTGGATTTTTTCCCATTTCACACAGTAAAATCCAGTTGCAGAGTGCATTGGAAGTGGATTTAAAGCACATTATTCAGCATGTGGTAGCTGTGTCTCCAGGACATGCACTCCTAAACCCCCTCTTTCCATGTGAACTGATGCTGTTCCTTATCTACCTTCTTGATCCTGTTTGTCTGAAGTGCATAAGGAGGGAGCTCTTTGCACTGTGGGGGGGGGGATTCAAAGAGTCCTTTGCCTTAGGTTGTTTATGCATGGGAGTTTGACCTGAGGTTTGTTGCTCGCTGGACCCACACTTTCCTGGTGGGAATCTATGCACCAGCAGCCTCCAAGCTCAAATCAAGGCCCCGCCCACTTAAAATGCTGCTTTGTTATTGGCTTACTTTGTAGAGCTTACTGTGAGGGAAAATCCTCCCTCCCCAAAACCCAATTGTTGCATTAAAAAAAAAACCAAAAAATGGAGCAATCTGAAAAAGGGGGGAGGGAGAGAAATCCAAGCCTCGTTTTTAAAAAGCCTTTCTTCTGCTCAGAAAGAGCTCCGAGGAAGCATTTGAATCCCCGCTTCTTTACACGCTGCTTTGTAATTGGCTGTGAGAGAAAGCAAGCTTGTGTGTCCCGCGCTTTGCCTTATGCATGGGGATTTCACGTGGGATGAGCTCAGGAGAGAGGGAAGAATCAGGTTAACAGAGGGACAGGAAGTCCCAGGATTTTTGAGGGCTGGCAGTGAGGTCATCTCTAATGGAGGGAAACCTCATGCATAACTCCAAGGAACAACTGATATAGACCAGGGCCGAACGTGAAAGTATCCATGCGTAAACAACCTTGGTCCAAGCTTACATGGGAGAAAACTGAAGAGGGACCTTTGTGATCAGGGACTATGCTGGTAGCCTCTTTGGGGCAGGTTAGGCAGCTAGGCCCCCGTTTGCCTGTTGGTGTTCAGCCGCGCACCGTCTGAGCTCAGCTGAGATGTGGGTTGAGACGGTCTGGCATCTAGAGAGTCTTCAGAATTCTCTCGAGTGGGAACAGTGCATGGGGCTTCCTGCATGTCGCACTCTTAATGGATTGTCTTGTCTGGAATTGGGAAGGTGTCTTTTCCCCCCACTTTGAGGTCAGCTTCCTGGAGTGTTCGCGTTTATTTAAGGACCGACTCAAATTATTTATTTTTGGAACGCCATCTGGGCTTTCTTGTAACGTAACGAAGACTGGGTTGCAAGATACGCGTGTGATTCTGCTAAGCTGCACGGGGTGGGAGATTTTCGAGGAGAGATGTCATACACGTGTCAGACTGCGATGCTAGCACAGAGGCTGATGTGGGTGTGAGTATGGGGGGGTTAGAATTATCTAAATTTCTGTTTTCATTTAATGCAAGTGTTTCTAGTCCTGTGGCTTGGGTGGAAAGCTTGCAAACATGTGAGGGGAAAGGAGCTGAATCAGATTTGCAGCCCGCTGAATGTGTTTAGGCGGGAGGCAACATGGTATGCTCTGTGCAGACAAGCTCTATGGGGGGTACCTCCTGGCCTGGCGCTTAACAGCCCACATAAATTCAGTAGAAGAAGAAGAGTTGGTTTTTATATGCCGACTTTCTCTGCCACTTAAGGAAGACTCAAACCGGTTTACAATCACCTTCTCTTCCCCTCCCCACAACAGACACCCTGTGAGCTCGGTAGGGCTGAGAGAGCTCTAAGAGAACTGTGACTAGCCCAAGGTCACCCAGCTGGCACGTGTAGGAGTGGGGAAACCAACCCGGTTCACCAGATGAGCGTCCACCGCTCATGTGGAAGAGTGGGGAGGCCAGCATAGATGGGGAAATCGTGGCTGTCTTCAACCATAGGCCTGGTGGAACAACTCTGTTTTGCGGGCCCTGCGGAAAGCTTTAAGATCCCACAGGGCTCTGATCTCCTCTGAAAGAGAGTTCCACCAGGCCGGGACCATGGTTGAGGGCAGCCTAATACTCTTTGGGCTGGGGACGACTAGAAAGTTTCTATTTACAGAACATAATGTCAAAAGAACATAAGAAAAGCCATGCTGGATCAGGCCGAGATCCATCAGGTCCAGCAGTCTGTTCACACGGTGGCCAACCAGGTGCCTCTAGGAAGCCCACAGACAAGACGACTGCAGCAGCATCCTCCTGCCTGTGTTCCACAACACCTAAGATAATAGGCATGCTCCTTTGATCCTGGAGGGAATAGGGTTGCATCATGACTAGTATTTCATTTTTACTAATAGCCACGAATAGCCCTCTCCTCCATGAACATGTCCACTCCCCTCTTAAAGCCTTCCAAGTTGGCAGCCATCACCACATCCTGGAGCAGGGAGTTCCACCATTTACCTATGCATTGTGCGAAGAAATACTTCCTTAGATCTGTTTGGAATCTCTCCCTCTCCAGCTTCAGCAGATGACCCCGGGTTCTAGTATTATGAGAGAGGGAGAAAAACGTCTCCCTGTCCACTGCCGAGGACAGCTTAACGCTCTTTGGGCTGGGGACCACCAGAAAGTTTCTGTTTACAGAACGTGATGTTCTCGGGGGAGGGGGTGTACCAGGAGAGACGGTCCCGTAGGTACGAAGGTCTCAGATCTTGTAAGGTTTTATGCCGACATCAAGTTCTTTTCCAGGAACGTCTCAGGAAGGCTAGGCTCTCCAGCGGTTGTCGAACATCTGTTGGGCGTGGCCCTGGGATCAGTGGTGCTTTCACGTCAAGGGCCCTGTTGTGTTGGGAGAGAAGGGGGTCTGTAACATTTTCTAACAGAGTAGTTCCTCAATGGAATAGGCTTCCTCGGGAGGTGGTAAGTGCTCCTTCCCTGGAGGTTTTTAAGAAGAGGCTCGATGGCCATCTGTCAGCAATGCTGATTCTATGACCTTAGGCAGCTCATGAGAGGGAGGGCATCTTGGCCATCTTCTGGGCATGGAGTCGGGGTCCCTGGGCTATGTGTGTGGGGAAATCGTTGTGAATTTCCTGCATTGTGCAGGGGGTTGGACTAGATGACCCTGGTGGTCCCTTCCAACTCTGTGAGTCTATGATCAGGCCCCACAGGTGACCACTCAGTTTCCAGAGGGGAATCTCAGCCCGATGCAGATCTCCAGTACGCCAACACTTCTCGTCCTTCCCACGGAGGGAAGGTAGCGACAGGCCTGCGGTGTCCTCTGCTTACTAGAACATGCTGTCTCCTTGACCACTCAGTCGAAACCTCCCATTCTTTCCCCAGGACATTTTGGTCTTACGCGAGTGTCATGACAAACTCCACAGTCGGGGGTGGTTTGGCAATTGCTCTTGCGGTCCTTCAAACAAACGTACATAGAGTTGGAACACGGGACACTTGACCGGTCAGATATTGTCAGTTGACCTCCGCGGCTTGGACCGGGGTCAAATATTCTCGGAAGGCAAGAATGCCGCTGTATAGGCAGCGGTTTTCTCTTGTTTATTTCCTGATATTAGCGAGGACAGGGTTGCCTTCTCTGTAGCACTGAGGGCAGGCCTAGTGATAAAGCCAAACTTCTTCCGCTGGCCATCACTGCAGGGCCTCGCCAAACGGGATGAATGGCCCCGTTTCCGGTTTAATGCACAAACTACATTTCCAAACGGGAAATGGGTTGGGCTCCGGACTAGATTGGCAGCTTCATCTGATTCCCCACCCACCAATCAGCTAGCTGGCAGGGAGGCAAAGGAGGGGACATCATCGAGTTGCGGGAGACGTATTAATACTATATTCGCTTGTTTCCGAGTTTGAGGGATAAATGCATTTTGCAAACAGGAATAAATTACTTCCAATAAATAAGGGGCTAGTTGTTCTTGAAGTGTCTTATAATAAGCTGCTGTAAACCCATCCGCCCCCGGTGATTTGTTTAGTTTACTTTTCCCTATTGCTTCCTTTAATTCTTCCCAAGTTATTAGAGAATTGTTTTTTATAGTAATAATAGTATAAGATAATTTTAAATACTGTCAAAACCCTTCTCCGGATGTCTGTTGGTGGTGGGACACAATGTTAAGGTGGGTGGTGGGTATTAGAGCACTGTGTATTTTATAATTCATATGGTATGGGGTAATTTTGAATGATGTATAAGTGCTCTTTTTGTATTTTTTATGTTATTGTTTTCTTTGTTTTTTATAATTTGCTTTGCTTTTTTCTTATTATAAAAAAAATAAAAATTTATTAAAAAAAAGTTGAGGGAGACGTGAGGACACTCTGGTATTTGGACAAAAACTCTGTGGCTTGGACCATAGAGTTTCCCCCCAGACACCAGAGCATCCGTGCTTTCTGCCCTAGGAGAGAAGTTGATTTGTGGAATTCACGGCCCTGGAAATGTAGCAGTGGGCGGTGTTTTAAGTATCTTTAAAAGGAGAGTGGACAGATTAATTTAGGAGCGGTTAATCAGTGACTCAGTGGAACCTCCATGTTTAGAGGCAGAACCCTCTGAATGCCGAAACTGGATGGCAGACACTGGAAGAGGTCTTTGGCTTCGGTGCCCATTTCGTAGGCTTTCCGGGGACACCTTGTGGGCTGCTGTGCGAAACCAGATGCCAGACCAGATGGGCCGTGGTTAGGGTTACCAACCTCCAGGTGGTAACTGGAGATCTCCCCCCATTACAACTGATCTCCAGCCGACAGAGATCAGTTCACCTGGAGAGAATGGCCGCTGTGGCAATTGGACTCTATGGCATTGACGTCCCTCCCCGGAACCCGCCCTCCTCAGGCTCCGCCCCAAAAACCTCCCGACGGTGGCGAAGAGGGACCTGGCAACCCTAACCATGGTCCTGATCCAATATGGATCAGTTATGGGCACTGTTATGGAGGACTTTCATTCATAGGGTCGCCATGAGTCGGAAGCAACTTGACGGCACTTAAGACACACATGGGCGCTGTTATGTTGAGTACCTGGCATCGCATTTCAGTGGGGCGCGTGTCTATGACTGCTACTGTTTCTGATGGGAGAGGAACGCTTAACACACGTTGGTTTGTTTCATTTTTAAATCTTAGCGAGGCCCTCCGAAAGGAAACAGGATGACTGCCTGCTGTCTTGCAATGTGTCATGTATGAAATTTATGGTTTTCTGGTTCGTACTGCAAGGAGAGAGTGAGTGGGCGGCGGGGAGGGGGGAGAGGCATATCCCCAGGCGGAAGGGAAGGCTGTGAAATCGCTCGGTCCGCTTTAGTGATTCAATATGTTGGCCGTTCGTCGGAGACCCTTCCTGCACGCTTCTTTGGGCTTACGAGAAACCAATGCCATATGTCCACGCAAGACGGCTCCAGTCCGCCAGGATGTTTAAGATATGTCTCCGTGCACTCGCCTCCTTACACAGAAGCGGGATTTGCTTTCGGGAAGGGGGAACACATGTCCGCACAGCTGGATTGACTTCTCTGCTCCTCCCCGTCTCCAGAGTTGATTGTAAGCCCGAGGTGAGCCAGGGCGGCCCATTCAGAGCGCTCGATTTCGTCCGGGAAGATCCGACGTTCAAGATCTCACGCACGCCTGTCTTACACAATTGGCGAAAGACAAAGGCGAACCTCTTTGGAGACTTATTTGTTTCGTTTGCACCCTGCCTTTCTCCCCAGAGGGGACCTGGAACAGATCATATCGTTCCTCTCTCCTCGATTTTATCCTCACAACAACCCCGTGAGGTAGGTTAGGCTGAGATTGTGTTACTGGCCCACGATCACCCAGCCAGCTTCCGTGGCAGAGCGGGGATTCAAACCTGGCACTCCCCGATCCCAGTCCCAGTGGCCACTTAGAATTGGTGTATTCCAGCTCTGAATGTTTTCCCCCCCTATAAAAATCTCCACGCAAGCAGAAAATTAGCAGAGCAGGGAGGACGCCAAACCTGGGAGAATGACATTCTCTATTCTAGCATCTCAGGCTAACGAACTGTTAACAGGGTATCCCCCAAAGTTTAAAATAGGTGTGGGAATGTCCCAGCGTGTATATGCCAGAGACCTGGGACTGCCCCTGGTAAATAGGGGACAGTTGATATACGTATGTATTTCTGTGGGAAATGGTTCTCTTTGTGTGCGGGAACAGATAAGACTGTCAAAGGTATGTTAATTACAACCCTGATACTTAGTAATGTTCAGTATGAAACTTAATTCAGCTGAAAATGATATATTTCCCCGCATCGGTTTCTTAGTATTTGCTGTTATTGCTGGGCACTGAATAGGGTGGGCTACAAATAGAGCCAATACATTGATCCAAAATAAGAATGAAACCTCCAGTTTATATCCACCTTGCGTAGGAGCAGGGGTCGGCAACCTTTTCCTTTCATGAGAGGTGCTAACGTGGAATGAGAAATATCCCGAGCGACTTCCCGCCCTGCCCCAGAACACTACCACAATTTGTTCTGGCCCAGAAGCAGGACCCGGACTAGAAAGAGCACCCGAAATGTAACTATCAGCTAAGCAGCCAGAGGAAGATCCTACAAAACAAAATCCTACTAAATAAAAGTGTAAATTTTAAAGTACTTCTTTACTCAACGAGTGGTTAAATCGTGGGATTCACTGCTAGAGGGGTGTAGCGATAGCCATCAGTGTAAGACAGCTTTAAAAGGGGATTGGACAAATTCAGGAAGGAAAGGTCCATCATTGGCTCTTTCAGGCTCCACCCCACAAATCTCCAGGAATTTCCCAGTTTCCCAACTGGCAGCCCTATATAAATGAAGCAGGATGTGATTGGGGGTTAGGGATGCCAGCCTCCAGGTCGGACCAGGGGTGTGTGTGTGCGTGTTAAGTGCCGTCAAGTGGCTTCCGACTCATGACGACCCTATGAATCAATGTCCTCCAAAGTGTCCTATCCTTAACAGCCTTGCTCAGCCTTCAGGGGGACCAGGGGATCCCCCTGAAATTACTGCTAATCTCCAGTCGTCTTGTTTGGGGGCTTCCTAGAGGCACCTGGTTGGCCACTGTGTGAACAGACCGCTGGACTTGATGGACCTTGGTCTGATCCAGCAGGGCTTTTCTTACGTTCTTACGATCCAGACTACAGGTATCAGTTCCCCTGGAGCAAACTGATGCTTTGGAAGGTGAACTTTATGGTGCTGTACCCCATTGAGGTCCCTGTCTCCCCCAGGCTCCACCCCCAAATCTCCAGGAGTTTCCCAACCTGAATCTGACAACCCTACCCCCCCATACCCCGCCGGTGGGCAAGGGGGGACCTGGCAGCCCTACGAGCGGTGGACTCTGATCTGGAGAACCGGGTTTGATTCCCCACTCCTCCACACGAGTGGCGGACGCTAAACTGGTGAACCGAGTTGGTTTCCCCACTCCTACACATGAAGCCAGCTGGGTGACCTTGGGCTGGTCACAGCTCTCTTAGAGCACTCTCAGCCCCACCTGCCTCACAGGATGTCTGTTGTGGGGAGAGGAAGGGAAGATGATTGTAAGCAGGTTTGATTCTTAAGTGGTAGAGAAAGTCATCATATACAAACCAACTCTCCTCCTTCTCCTTCTTCTCCCTCACCACCAGAGGTAGGCTTGCGTCTCATACACCCCATCTCTGAAGCTCTCTTCTCTGGGAAGCCCCTTATCTCTTACTCTGGATGTGAGCATATCTGTGTGGGCTGGCGAACGGTACACTAAGTTGCGCGTCCTGGCAACCTTTGCAAGGATGCTTTTCAGATCGCTTCCCGACGACCTCCGGCCTCTCCTTTTATCATGCCTCTCGGAGAACGACAACGGTGCATGGACGGAAGCCGTGAGCGTTTTTGTACGGAGCCGCAGCTTATTGCTCACTGTTAATTGCTTCACGTTTCCAGCAGTCTGTGAAGAGGCCTGTGAAGAGCACCTCCGCTCTTGAAACGTTGAGTGTGGATTTGAAAGCAGGTCTTACCCTGCCGTGAAGGAGCTTCTAGGAGCTATTCAGATGGAAATCAAAGGCCTGCCCGGGGGAGGATGACACTCTTTGGGGGAGCAGAAAGGTCTATTCTGGCGGCACGCTTTGCTTGGATCTTGAGGGTTGCATTCGCGTTCCATCCCCAAGATCTCACAGACCCGTCTTCAGCTGCCGGCAGAGCTTCCGATGATCTGAAGCAGAGGAAGCAATCAGGGATGTAGCCCTGAGGGGAAGCCAGAGCCGAGGGAACCGTTCCGAAAGCATAGTGAGAGCTTGCGCCGTGTAGTCAAATTCAAATTCAAAAACCTTTATTGGCATAACCAATCGTACAAGGTATTCCAGAATTTGGCAAATGATAAAAACATCAATATCAAAATCTGCAGCAATAGATATGAATAAAATGAGGTATGCCGGTGTACAGTGAATATAAGGTATGTATAGAAAACGAGTGTCTACAAGTAACCGGAATAGCAGCTATTATATTTTTTGTTTGATTTGTATCATTAGAGCTTCCTTCAAAAACATGGCTACTATTTCTGTAGTTTCTGGATCATACGAACACACGAAGCTGCCTTATACTGAGTCAGACCCTTGGTCCATCAAAGTCAGTATTGTCTAAGACCGGCAGCGGCTCTCCAGGGTCTCAGGCTGAGGTCTTTCACGTCACCTACTCACCTAGTCCTTTTAACTGGAGATGCCGGGGATCGAACCTGGGACCTTCTACATGCCAAGCAGAGGCTCTGCTACTGAAGAAGAAGAGTTGGTTTTTATATGCCGACTTTCTCTACCACTTAAGGAAGAATCAAACCAGCTTACAATCACCTTCCCTCCCCCTCCCCACAACAGACCGCCTGTGAGGTAGGTGGGGCTGAGAGAGTGTGACTAGCCCAAGGTCACCCAGCTCTTTGTGTGTTAGAGTGGGGAATCAAACCCGGTTCACCAGATTAGCCTCCGCCGCTCATGTGGAGGAGTGGGGAATCAAACCCTGTTCTCCAGATCAGAGTCCATCACTCCAAACCACCGCTCTTAACCACTACAGCCACAGCCCCTCCCCTAGTTGGTATAGTAGAGTCCCCAAAGTGGTGCCCCTGGGTGCTGTGGCACCCACCAACATCTTCCCTGGTGTTTTAGGAACGGGGTGGGGCCAGATGGGGCTTTTGTCCATCTTCTGATTGACCTCTGGAGTTCATCTTGGCTTTGCAGATTTTTGTAAAGTCGCTTCGGCGGCATCTGCCACCACAGCGCTACATGACTGAAGGAGCACACAAGCAAATATTTTAAAACAACATGTTCACTTAAAGAGGCATCCTGGATCCTGCCTGAAATGTTGAAGGGTTGCCATTAGAGTTATTATGCACAACCTCACTTCCTGACATTTTGGGGTTGGCCCTGCCTCCTGTGGCAACCATTATGTGGTTGGCTCCGCCTCTTGTGGCAGCCATTTTGTTGCCAACGCCTGCCACGCTCATCTGGTCAGCAGTCAGAAGCAGGCCAGGGAAAAGGGGGTGGGGATCGTTGTTGTGCAATGATGTCACTTCCGGTGTGACCCGGAAGTTCCGGCATCGCACCTGGGTGTTGCTCTATCACTCGCCCAGAAACTCCAGAGATTTTGTGAATGATGGAGTGTTGCCCTGGTGTGATCCCGTGCTTCCAGTTCACGCTGGAAGTGACATCATTGCGCGGCAAAGAATATTGCCTCCCACCCGCAGTGGGCCGTGGCTCAGTGGTAGAGCATCTGCTTGGCATGCAGAAGGTCCCAGGTTCAATCCCCGGCATCTCCAGTTAAAGGGACTAGGCAAGTAGGTGATGTGAAAGACCTCTGCCTGAGACCCTGGAGAGCCGCTGCCAATCTGAGTAGACAATACTGACTTGGATGGACCAAGGGTCTGATTTAGTATAAGGCGGCTTCATGTGTTCAAGTACCCGCCTCCCCCATACCCTGACGGTTGCCAGGCCAACCCCATCTACAAGGTATATGAGAACGAATTGCCCATAAAATATAAATAATCCCAGGTAGAATATTCATTTTGGCTGTCAAAGCGCACAATTGTTTTTACTTCTCCTCCTGCTCTGTTTCTAAAACTGCTTTGCAAAGCAGTTAAGAGACCTGAGGGATTGTTTCAGAAAATGCCTCTCTTCTGTCACGGTGTGTTCCAAGAAGAAAGGAACTGGCAGTTTATTGTTTTCTCAGCAGAATTGCTCCTGCGGCTCATTCTGATGATTCTTTTTTGTAGGAGACAAATGTGTACTTGTTCTGGTTGAGATTTCTTTTTTTTGGGGGGGGGGGGTTAGTTGATGACCGTAAAAGAATGAGTCACACAGTTCTCCTGTAAAGCCGTGGTTTTTCACCAAGTTGAAGAAAGGTGTCCCTAAAAAGGTGTAAGAGGATGTGGAATGGTATAATTTAGCCCGATCTCGTCAGATCTCGGAAGCTAAGCTGTGTCGGTACTTGGACGGGAGATTGCCAAGGAAGACTCTGCAGAGGAAGGCAGCGGCAAACCACCTCTCCTTCTCACTTGCCTTGAAAACCTCACAAGTGGTTGCTATAAGTTGGATGCGACTTGCACTGTACACACTCACAAAAGGTATGAAGAGTTGGCTAAAGCAGCCTCTTCCTGTATATCTTTCTTAGCTCCGCATTGGCTGTTCATAGAATCATAGTGTTGGAAGGGACCACCAGGGTCATCTAGCCCAACCCCCTGCACAATGCAGGAAATTCACAACTACCTCCCCCACACACACCCGTTGCCCCAAATGATTGACTGACAGTGTGTAAATGTAATCATGGCAACTCCAGTTGATGCATGAAACTTTTGGGGGGCTTCCCACTTGTCTGGAGAATTGTTTTTGGTTGGTTTTAATGGTGATGGTTGTTTCGGGGTTGGTTTTAATGGTTTTGAAATGTGATTTTTATTATGCATGTTTTAGTTCATTAGGTACCTTGGTGGCCCTTGTGAAGGCAGGAAGGTGGGATATAAATGTTGTGCAATAATTTTTTCAAAAATCAATGGAAGAGATTTTTCATTTACTTCACCATCATCACCCTCTGTAAGTAAATATTGGTCCCATGGCACAAAACGGGGGTATTCTGCACCATACAAAGTGTTTTATTTTGTTTTTTACCAATAGTACAGGCCTCTCTTGGTTGCAAGAAAAAATATTATGAGGCTTCACCAACCTCTTATTCTGGCCTCTGTAAATAGTGTAGTTATGGAGTATCAGCATTGCCTACGTAAGAACATAAGAAAGGCCATGCTGGATCAGATCAAGGCCAGCAGTCTGTTCACATGGTGGCCAACCAGAAAAAGAAGAAGAAGAGTTGGTTTTTATATGCTGACTTTCTCTAACACTTAAGGGAGAATCAAACCGGCTTACAATCACCTTCCCTTCCCCTCTCCACAACAGACACCCTGTGAGGTAGGTGGGGCTGAGAGAACTCTAAGAGCTGTGACTAGCCCAAGATCACCCAGCAGGCTTCGTTTGTAGGAGTGGGGAAACAATTCCAGTTCACCAGATTAGCCTCCGCCCGTCATGTGGAGGAGTGGGGAATCAAACCCGGTTCTCCAGATCAGAGTCCACCACTCCAAACCTTAACCACTACATCACTCTGGCTTTGTGCCTCTTGGAAGCCCACAAGCAAGACAGCATTATCCTGCCTGTGTTAAGAACATAAGAAAAGGCCCTGCTGGATCAGACCAAGGCCCATCAAGTCCAGCAGTCTGTTCACACAGTGGCCAACCAGGTGCCTCCAGGAAGCCCACAAACAAGGACTGCAGCAGCACCATCCTGCCTGTGTTCCAAAGCACCCAATATAGATAGATAATTTAATTTATTTACGGCCCTTAGTCAGATAAAACAGAAAACATGGGCTAATAAATTCTTACAAACAAAGAATTACAGTCCGAGTCTTATAACACTTAAAAAGAAAATTACAGCTGGGACTCATCTGTCAATTGCGCTAAGAGGCTGTTTTATGGCGTCGAATTTTCATTGCTGCCTTGCAAAATTTCGCAACCTGAAGAGTGATTGAAGGATTATCCCCTTGTAGGAGCATCTCAATCCTTTCTCCTGCCCTGTCAGGTCCCATTCTCGATAAGAGGGGCTCAGTAAACTTCGAACGGGGTAATGTATAAAAATTGCAGTTCAGGAGGGCATGCTCAACAGTTTCTAAGTCCCCTGATTTGCAAGGGCAGAATCTCTCCTCCCAGGCACCCAATATAATGGGCATGCATCTTCAGTTGAAAGGCTCAGGTAAGGGTACTGTGAAAGTCCTCTAACTGAGACCATGGCGATCCACAGCCAGTAGACAGTATTATTTATTGATTTTGAAAATTAATATGCCCCTTCTCCAGAGACTCAGGGTAGCTTGCAGCTAAAGCAGTAAAAAAAACCCCATTCAAATATGTCTAATAGTTCCAAGTTGCCAAAACAAAACGGGGCTGGGCAAAATTTTGACCGGTTGTTGAAATAGGAAGAGAAGAAAAAACCTGAAGGAAAAACGGAAGTACAGAACACAATATAATTTTTCTCTGCTTTCTTCTCTCGTCTTAAGGACACCGTGTTCAAGTACGTGTTGGGAGGATACAATGTGCTATCTTCGTAAAAAAACCTGTGCTATATAAGGAAAATAATCTATTTCCTATATTTAAAAAAAATTAAGACAAAAATTGCATCCTTGAGCACTGTCTCCTTAGGCTGAGTTTTTATTTTGACTCGCTTCCTGTCAGAAGGGGGAATTATTTTGCTGTCAAAGGCACTTATTTTTCCGGAAAATAAAAAGATCATCTAAAGGGAGAATTGACAGAGGTTTATGTAATTATGCATAGGATTGAGAAACAGCATAAAGATTGTTTTTCTCTGTCTCAAAATACCACAAGTTTAGGTCATCTAAGGGAGTTGGTGGGCAGTAGATTAAAGATTTAAAGTGCTTCACAAAATGTATAACTTGGGGTCCATGTTGCCATGGGATGTAGTGATGTCTTCTGCCTCAGTCGGTTTTTAAATGTATTAGGAAAAATTCAGGGAGGGTTGGTCTATTGGCAGAAGTTAGCCCTGGGAAAGCCTCCATGTTCAGAGGCAGTATACCACTAAGTAACAGCTTCTAGGAAGCAACAAGGGGGGAAAGGTTGAGCTTCTGTTCCCCTACTTGTGGACTTTTTGGGGACATCTTCTCGGACACCGTGGGTGACTGGATGGTGGATTAGATGGACACACATGAAGCTGCCCTATACTGAACCAGACCTTTGGTCTATCAAGATCAGCATTGTCTGCTCTGACTGGCAGCGGCTCTCCAGCGTCTCAGGTGGAGGTCTTTCACATCATTTACTACCTGATTTTTAACTGGAGATGCCTGGGATTGAACATGGGACCTTCCACATGTCAAGCAGATGTTCTGCCACTGAGCTGTGGCCCCGCCCCTGAATGAAACTCACATGTACCCATGTTATACACAATAAGACCATTTGTCCATCAAGGTCGGTAGTGTCCACGCAGACTGGCAGCGGCTCTCCAGGGCCTCAAGCAGAGGTCTTTCCCATCACCTACTGCCTGTCGGGGATTGAACCTGGTACCTTCTGCATGCCAAGCAGATGCTCTGCCATGGAGGCACAGCCCCTCCCTTAAGCTCTCCAGGGTCTCAGGTTGAGGTCTTTCACATCACCTACTTGCCTGCTCCCTTTAACTGGAGATGCTGGGGATTGAACCTGGGACCTTCTCATGCCAAGCAGATGCTCTGCCATGGAGGCACAGCCCCTCCCTTAAGCTCTCCAGGGTCTCAGGTTGAGGTCTTTCACATCACCTACTTGCCTGCTCCCTTTAACTGGAGATGCTGGGGAGTGAACCTGGGACCTTCTGCATGCCAAGCAGATGCTCTACTACTGAGCCGCGGCTCTGGTCTCATCCAGCAGGGCTCTTATTTCCCTTGAGGGCTTCTCGGGATTAGAGGCCCCTTTTCACAATTTCCCGAAAGTGCTGTATAGAGGTTTGTTCTTGTCGTAACAACACATTTTTTTCCAGGGACAAAAAAGCTTCCCCTCCCTCACCCGCCCCAAGCATCTGTTCATTAACAGCTTCTGCTTTAATCTGGGGTAAATGTGAGAGGCATTCACATGCTAATCAGTGTGCCACCCACCTCCTGGCTGTGCTGTTAGTGGAGCAAAAGGCAGAGGGAGAAGCGAGTCCCACTATCTGCAGCTTGTGCAACCCCCTCTCCCCCCGTCTCTGTTCAGAGCATGTGTTTTCTGGAAATATTTAAGCAAGCGTAACCCCGGGAGGGGGTCTCGAGTCTTGTGGGTGGGTGGAACTGTGCCTGCCCCCCACCTAGAATAGAAGATGACTGATAGTGCAGTCTAAACCCCATCGAAACTGAGCAACTCTGCACAAGATGGCACCGTGAGTCCCACGGCGTTGTGGGCAGATAGGGCTGCCAACCTCCAGGAGGGGCCTGGAGATCTGCCACAATTACAACTGATCTCCAAGCTACATAGTTCAGTTCCTCTGGGGAAAATGGCTGCTTTGGAAGGTGGACTGTGTGGGATTATACCCTGCTGAGATCCCTCCTCTCCCCAGGCTCCACCCCAAAATCCCCAGAAATTTCCCAACCAGAGTTGGCAACCCTATGGGTAGAGTTGTAACAGACTGGAGGGGCCGTGGCTCAGTGGCAGAGCATCTGCTTGGCATGCAGAAGGTGCCAGGTTCAATCCCCGGCATCTCCAGTTAAAGAGACCAGGCAAGTAGGTGATGGAAAAGACCTCTGCCTAAGACCCTGGAGAGCCACTGCCGGTCTGAGTAGACAATACTGACTTTGATGGACCAAGGGAGAGCCAGCGTGTTGTAGTGGTTAAGAGCTGTGGTTTGGAGCAGTGGACTCTGATCTGGAGAACCGGGTTTGATTCCCCACTCCTCCACATGAGCGGCGGAGGTTCATCTGGTGAACTGGGTTTGTTTCCCGACTCCTCCACATGAAGCCAGCAGGGTGACCTTGGGCTAGTCACACTCTCTTAGCCCCACCTGCCTCACAGGGTGTCTGTTGTGGGGAGGAAAAGGGAAGGTGATTGTAAGCCGGTTTGATTCTTCCTTAAGTGGTAGAGAAAGTCGGCATATAAAAACCAACGCTGCTTCTTCTGATTCAGTATAAGGCAGCTTCATGTGTTCATGTGACTGCCATGGGCTCTGCTTTGTTCGCCAGAACCCCCACGTCCTCTTCGCGATTCCATCCTGCCCCGGTCTTCTCCCTCCTTCGATCCGGTCGCCCCTTTGCAACTGGTGGGGAGACGGAGATGCACCTTGCAAAAGACATTTCCCTGGGCGTTGCAGGGCCTGTTTGCATGGTTCTTCGGTCCCAGGCCGAGCACGTGTTTCCCGGCAGTGCCGCTTTGAGTGCGTGGTGGAGGAGGACGGAGCATCGAAGGCCACGCTGTGCTGGTACTCACGAAGCACTTGTGCGGGAGACAAATTGTTCTGTCACCAAGGCTTGGAATCTGTCGCTTCCCTCTCCGCTACAGAGAAGTACACAAACACTTCACGTAGTTATTAATTGGTTGCCTTTCAGAGTGTTAGAGATACCCGAACGAAAAAACATTTCCCCTTCTGCGCAAATCAAGTGTGTTACAAGATGCATTTGTACCTTTGCATCCTTTACGCGCGTTCTTTACAACACCCCTCCCACCTTCCGATTGGGATAAAAATACTCAAGTCTCCATTCCTACTCGTGTCTGATGAAGGGAGATTTGCTTCTCGAAAGCTTACGCCCTGCAAATCTTGCAGGTCTCTGAGGTGCTACTGGACTCCAGCCTAACCAAACAAAACGGGTAGGCTCAGGCCAGCGTATCAGTGACCCACTCAAAGGTTTCAGTCGTCTTTCCCCCAGACAATCAGATCAACCTGTCGGTTTATGGCAAGGGTCCGCAAACCTGTTGATTCTGTGGGCACTTTTGGGATTTTGAAAGTGGGGGATTGGACGCTGTCACAAAAGGGCTGCCGGGGGAGCAGGGGCCAGTCACAAAATGGTTTCCATGGGAGCAGGGGCCGGTCACAAAATGGCTGCCATGGGAGTAGGGGCCAGTCACAAAAGGGCTGCCAGGGGAGCAGGGGCCAGTCACAAAATGGCTGCCATGGGAGCTGGGGCCTGTCACAAAATGGTTGCCATGGGAGGTGCTGCCAGTCACAAAATGGCTGCCATGGGAGCTGAAGCCAGTCACAAAATGGCTGCCATGGGAGCTGGGGCCAGTCACAAAATGGCTGCCATGGGAGCAGGGGCCAGTCACAAAATGGTTGCCATGGGAGGTGCTGCCAGTCACAAAATGGCTGCCATGGGAGCTGAAGCCAGTCACAAAATGGCTGCCATGGGAGCTGGGGCCAGTCACAAAATGCCTGCCATGGGAGCTGGAGCCAGTCACAAAATGGCTGCCAGGGTTGCTGGGGCCAGTCACAAAATGGCTGTCAAGGGGAGGCAAGGCCAGTCATACAGGCATCCTCCTACTGTGGAGGCTGTGGTTTCCAAACAGTTGCACCCAGCGGACACAAAGGTTCTTCTGATGTACCTGTTGTTTCATTGAGGTGAAAGAGAGCCCGGAATGGCTGTTTTGTGGCAATGGACGCCACGAAACCCATCAGCAGGCACCATGGTACCTTTGCCGGCGATTATAGGTCTATGGATTTCTACAAGGACCAGGAGCAGGGCTTTGCGGATAGAGGATAAAGCTATGCAGAATATCAACTGGGTTAGGCAGGAGCAGAATTATTGCCCACGGTGTCTTCAAATGCTCCTGTTTTCTTTCTTCCACATAAGAGAAGGGCAGCACTGTCTTTCACTCCTAGGTGTCCAAAGACCCCCAAACAGTGGAAGTTGCTGCTTTCCAGTGCTTTGACACTGGTGCTGCATTCAGACATGACCTCAAGCCCACAGGATGGCTGAGTGCGCGTGAACCCAGCTTATTGCCGCACTTGGGAGCGCTCCGCCTTCCTCCCCCTAGGCAGAGCGTGGTGAAGGAATCCTGATTTGAAACTAACACCGGTTACCTGTGCTAGACGAATACAGGCATCTGGTTTACTGGAATTAGCTTTCCTCCCCCTCTTATCACAAGCTAAAATGCTAAACCTGGGTTAAACCCTGGTTTAGATTCCAGGTTTGGCGGAGATTCTGCCCGCATTCCTATGTCATGGGCAATCAGAGTTTTAAACAAAAATTCCTTCATTGTGCTCTGTGCATTGAAGGAAGGGCAAGATGTGTTTGTGTATGTTCAGTGGGGTTTGAGGGGGACATCTGGATGTAGCCTGGGTTGCTGTCCCCTGTGACCCAGATTGTAGGAATCTAGAGAGTTCTTAGCAAGAGTGACCCTTTTATAAGTCTTTTGAAGTCAGAGGGCTTAAGAACGTAAGAACATAAGAAAAGCCCTGCTGGGTCAGACCAAGGCCCATCAAGTCCAGCAGTCTGTTCACACGGTGGCCAACCAGGTGCCTCTAGGAAGCCCACAAACAAGACCACTGCAGCAGCATTGTCCTGCCTTTGTCCAAAGCACCTAATATAATAGGCCCGCTCCTCTGATCCTGGAGAGAATAGGTATGCATCACGAATAGTATTAATTTTGACTACTAACTATGGGTAGCCCTCTCCTCCGTGAACATGTCCACTCCCCTCTTAAAGCCTTCCAGTATGGTAGCCATCACCATATCCTGGGCCAGGGAGCTCTACAATTTAACTATATGTTAGAAAGGTGTAACTCTGTTTAGGATGGCGCTGGTAGCATCCTAGAGTCAGAAGGAGCCTTATCTAATCCCGCCACGTACTCAGTTGCAGGTAGGTTTGCCAGGTCCCTCATGGCCACCAGCGGGGGATGGGAAAGCAGGGTTGCCAGATCCAGGTTGAGAAACTCCTGGAGATTTGGGACTGGAGCCTGGGGGTGACAGGGACCTCAGTGAGGTACAGTGCCACAGAGTCCTTCCTTCAAAGCATCCAGGGGAACTAATCTCTGTAGTCTGGAGATGAGCTGTAATTCCAGGGGATCCCCAGGTCCCACCTGGAGGCTGGCATCCCTTGTTGCAGGAAGCCCAAGCTAGAACATCTCCCAACAGCCTCTGGTTGAAGGCCTCCAATGGAGAGCCTACCCGACCCCTAGGGAATTGGTTCCAACTGGTCTCACCATTAGGAAGTTTCTCCTGAGACTCTGATCCTGCAGACACCAAGGAATAGAGACCCACGGTTTTCCGCAGGAGGCCTACCAATGTCAGCCTCCACTTAAGAGTACATAAGGTGCCATAATTTCCTTCCTGTGATCCTGCTAGTCAGAAGCCTATGTGGTGTAGTGGTTAGAGCTTTGGACCAGGATCTGGGAGTCCTAGATTTGAATCTGTGCTCTTCCATGAAAGCTCGCTGGGTGACCTTGGGCTAAGTCACACACTCTCAGCCTGACCCACCTCTGTTGTGAGGATAAAAATGGACGAGAGAAGGAGGACGCAACCCACTTTGGGTCCCCATTAGGGAGAAAGATGGGATCGTAAACAAAGTCAATAAAAGAAAAGTAAAATTTACAAATTCCCATTTCTCAAAGACAGAGTACAGAAGCGTAGAGATGGTTGAGCGGTTGAGTACTTTGCTTTGCTTGCAGAGAGCCAGTTTCCATGACGACCGAGCCCTTGATGGGGTTGTAATATGCTGTACGCATCTTGCTTCCACCTCCTCTATTTGCCATTAATCGGGAACGCCGACTTTGCCAGGAAGGCCTCTCCGTGAGCGCTTGAGCAGCTTTCATGGCATTTCATTATATCTACGTTGTTTTGTTTTGGCTTTTTTTGTGTTCCTTCCTCCTCCGCTGCGAGGTTGCCTGAGTAGGCTTCAGTGTTGGTGCTCCAGTGTTACGTGGCATCCACAAACGGGCACAGACTAATTGAAATTCCTTCCCTCCTTTCGCCTTGGCTGTGTTAAAGAGATACTTAAGGATTCCGCAGGCGTTTTCCTAGAAAGCAAAGGCTCTCTGAAAGCCGTTGGTTGCTGACGGTTCGTTCTCGGTGTTGTAATTTAATCAATGCTTGAGAGTTTTGCAACGTAGCAACGGGTGTGCTGTTCCGTGTCCTGAGAAGGCAGTTTTGGGATCCAGCTTCCCAGTCCCCTTATCAGTATGAAAACACACTGGCCCTAAATAGTCATGCTTATAATACCTGCTCACGTAACAGTTTCACATGCAGATTCAATTTTCAGGACAATATGAACTGCCCATTGGGAAATAACAGGACTGTATGTAGCAGTGGACAAAATGGAGACTTCAACTACTACAGAATATGGCTGCTCTTCTGTTTAGTTGAGCTGAGTTTATTTTTACCCCACCTTTTCCTGACCAAAGTCAGGCTCAAGATGTACATCTGAACATCTGAAACTGCCTTATACTGAATCAGACCCTCAGTCCATCAAAGTCAGTATTGTCTACTCAGACCGGCAGTGGCTCTCCAGGGTCTCAGGCAGAGGTCTTTCTCATCACCTACTTGCCTAGTCCCTTTAACTGGAGATGCCGGGGATTGAACCTGGGACCTTCTGCATGCCAAGCAGATGCTTCACCGCTGAGCTACGGCTGACTCTGACGGACCGATGGTCTGATTCAGTAGAAGGCAGGAAGAATTCATTATGGATGTACTGTTTCCCAGGTAGGTCAGAATACCTGACATTAATTGGATTTTATGGACTCATTCTGGATTATTTTGTACAGCCAGAATATTAGGATATGGGTGGCGGTCAACATTTGATGAAGAAGAACTGTTGATTTTCATATCTTTTAAGGAGAATCAAACTGGCTTACAATCTCCTTCCTCTCCACACAACAGACACCTTGTGAGGTAGGTGGAGCTTAGAGAGAGCTGTGACTAGCCCAAGGTCACCCAGCTGGCTTCATATGTAGGAGTAGGGAAACCAACCCGGTTCAGCAGATTAGAGTCCGCCGCTCATGTGGAGGAGTGGGGAATCAAACCTGTTTCTCCAGAGTAGAGTCCTCCACTCTAACCACTACACCATGCTCTCCCCTTGTTGAAGGGGCTCATGGGATGTCTTCACTAAAAGAACAGCTCATAACCCACATTTACCATTGCTCATCCCAGTTCCAGCTGCTTGGCAGGGGCTCACCAAATGTGGATTGCTGCAAATCATGTTCAAAGAAAAGTGATTTCACAACCTCTTAACCACAGGGAAAACTCAGCTTAGATCTCTGGATGACCTCCCAAAACAGTTGAATGTAGAAGTTAAGCAGAATTGAGGGATGAAAGATAATCTTTTGCATTCCCATATTTCAGATGCAATGGGGTTGAAAAGCTGTTTTCCAACACGACCTTCTGGAACTGGTCTATGGCTCAGCGGTAGAGCATCTGCTTGGCATGCAGAAGGTCCCAGCCTCAATCCCCGGCATCTCCAGTTAAAGGGACTAGGCAAGCAGGTGATGTGAAAGACCTCAGCCTGAGACCCTGGAGAGCCACTGCCTGTCTGAGTAGGCGATACTGACTTAAATGGACCAAGGGTCTGATTCATTATAAGGCATCTTCATGTGTCTTCATTGTCATAGTGGTAGGACCAGAACCATTGGAGTCTGTAACTATAGGGCTGCTGGCCTCTGAGTGAGGACTGGAGATCTCTCGGAATTACATTTGATCTCTACACAGAGATCAGTTCTCCTGGAGAAAATAGCTTATTTGGCTGGTGGACTGTACAGCATTATATTCCACTGAGGTCCTTCCCCTGACTAAACTCTTCTGTTCCCTCGGCTCTGTGCCCAAATCTCCAGGAATTTCCCAACCTGGAATTGGTAATCCTTGGTACCTCCAGTACCTACCTCAGCCAGCCAGTACAAGGACCAGTATGATCATATCAGAAGCCACTAAGATGTCCGGGAAAATCAATAGGGGCTCACCCGGCCACATCTGTCCCAGCAAAGATATGTCAGGGTGACCAAAACCATTTTGGCCCTCCAATTAAGCCAGATTGAGATGGGTCCTGATAATTATTTTGTGCTTGGTGATGTTTTTTTCTCCTACGTAACAATGTGAAATTCTTAGGATAATGCAAAAATACTGTCCGGGGTCAATGCCTCCGCCCCACACTTACCCCAGAGGACTGCAAGCCCCACGGAAGGCATGCTGCACCAGAAAGCCCCGAGACTGATTTATACATCGCATGTTTTTACACCGTTTGTGCACAATTGATGCAAAAATAGCGTGCTGGAAATTGCATCCATTTATTGGAACAAGGGTTGTTGTTGTTTTTCCAATCAGTAAACTGACAAATTACTGTATTATTAACAATTTGTCCATTACCAATTTACACACAAAAAAGTACCCACCAACAGTTGGAGGGGTTGGTTTAGCAAGAAGGTGGGCAGACACAGGAGACATCTGGTCATTCTCATCCCGATGGCAGTCCCATGACTTTGGTGTGATCTTTGCAAAAAGGCTGTAGTAAAGCTGGTTTTAGACAGATTGCAGAAACTCCAGGGCAAAGCCAGAAGTGTGTGGATGCACCACGTTGTTTGTGGGGAAGCAGGAAAAAACCCATTTGTGCAAACAGTAGCAAGTGCTTGGTGTGTGGAAGCAGCCCACAATGGGTGCAGTTAATAGTCTCACACTGGTGGTGGTAGACTCGTCCATCTCTAGTGAAGACAGCATGGAAGCCAGCCAGAACAAGGAATCACACAGAGATAAACGGGCAGCCTCTCCAGTGGGTAGAGAAGAGTTGGTTTTTATACCCCACTTTTCTCTTAGGAGTCTCAAAGTGGATTATAATCGCCTTCCCTTCCCCTCCCCACAACAGACACCTTGTGAGGTATGTAGGGCTGAAAAAGTTTATCCAGATTAGCCTCTGCCGCTCATGTGGAGGAGTGGGGAATCCAACCTGGTTCTCCAGATTAGAGTCTGCCGCTCTTAACCACTACGCCACGCTGGCGTAGAACCTTATATTTACTGTGGTGTGTTCCTGTTGCTCTCACAGCATGCATTTTGGGAGTTACTGTCAGAGGTCAATGAGGAAACTTACAAAAGGATCTGCGTTTGCTGGTGGGCAGAGGAGAAAACTCCTCCAGTCATTGCTGAGGGTTTGAGGCTTGAGTCCCAAACCACTTTGGTACAGTTCAGCTTTCTTTATTTGAGGGTGCTGTCTTTCTTTCTTTGAAATGGAGTTAACAAAAAAGAAAAAAAAGATACTAGTGGTCTCTAAAACCCACAGACTTGTGTGTGTTTTTTTTCCTTTTCACAAAGAGAGAGCTCTTAAAGGCACTTCAAATTCTGCTAGGATTTTCTGGTACACTCCGGGCTTGCGAGGAGGAGGAGGACCATCAGCTGTCAAAATCCCGTGTGTGCAAAACATCTGCTCCGCTTGCTGCATTATGTTACGAGCATATTTGCTAGGGCTGTCAGTACTCCAGGATAAAAATAATCAACATTCTCGCTGCGGGTACTTGAAAATCCAGATTGCATGCCAAGAAAAGGTAGCGTCTGCAGCTCGTATACAAATGGAGCAAATCTGCGCATAATTGATCATTTCGTCTAACAAACTGGGTCCTAAGAGTGTTAAATTTTGAAGTGCTACATGACATTTTTTGTCATCATAGTCCCTGTTTTGGCTGTAGCTAGGGTTGCCTAGCAACCAGTGGAGACGGGTGGTGGGGACATGGGGGTGGCCCTCGACCACAGCCTGACATCACTTCTGGTAAACCCCCAGAAGTGAGGTCATACCTCTCTAGGAATCACTGGAAACTCTATTGTAACCCCTGGCTGACAGTGCAAGAGACCGACAGCGTAGTTGTGCAGTTTGTAAACTAAATGAACTCCTCCGCCCCACAAGCCCCTGCCCCTCTCTGTCCCACAAGCATGGTGTAGTGGTTAAGAGCGGTGGTTTGGAGCTGTGTAGTCTGACCTGGAGAGCCGGGGTTGATTCCCCACTCCTCCACATGAGCGGCGGAGGCTAATGTGTTGAACTGGGTTGGTTTCCCCACTCCTGCACATGAAGCCAGCTGGGTGACCTTGGGCTAGTCACAGTTCTCTTAGCCCCACCTACCTCACAGGGTGTCTGTTGTGGGGAGAGGAAGGGAAGGTGATTGTAAGCCAGTTTGATTCTTCCTTAAGTGGTAGAGAAAGTTGACATATAAAAACCAACTCTTCTCCTCCTCCTCCTCCTCCTCCTCCTCCTCCTCCTCCTCCTCCTCCTCCTCCTCCTCTTGGAACCATCTAGATCTGTCGCCATTGCTTCCTCATGGTGCCTGTCAGAGAGTTTCCTTTCTTGGGCTCCTCGTGGCACAGAATTCTTTGCCCAGCCCCAGAATTGTTACAGGAATGGGGTGGGGAAGTGCGCCGATGTGCCCAACCAAAACAGCGGTGGCGTGAGTGGAAGTGGTGCTCAAAATGCAAAGCAGGGCTGGAGGGGAAGAGGAGGAGAGCGTTTGTTTGCCGCTCCGTGGGTTTTTAATCCTGCGCATTAGCATTTCATCCTTCTAATCCCCAAATTGCAGCTAAAGAATTTGGGATGGGTCTCCAGGGAGCCATCCACTTGCAAACTGTCGAGTGGATGGCGCTGGCGTTAATTTGATTGTGACCTCGGTTGCCCGTGCAATTTGCGACTGCAGTTGAGCAAACAGCGAGCTGTTAAGCACTTACCCTTTCAGCCTGGGAAGCAGAGGGAAGGACAGTATTAACAAAAGGCCTAAATTGATATACTTGCATCCTCCTAATTGGGAGATTGAGTACTAAGTGGGAGACAAACGGAAGCCGACGGTGAGCTCTGGCAGGCGAAGCCTCCTTTTATGCCAAGAAGCCAGACCTGAGTGGAAACACCCCAGGTCCGGCTTTAGGAAGGCCCGCCCACTTGGAGCCTCGAGCCCTATTGGCTCATTCAAACGAGGCTCCCAGCCAAACAGGGCAGTCACGTGGCTCCCCATTGCCTCGCTGCCGCCTCCCCGAATGGACGCTGGGAAGCCCGGCTCCGGCCAGCAGCCCCTGGGCTCTCCGCTCCGATGGCCGCCCACGCTGCCACGGACTCCGGCTCGCCCCCCCACCGACACAACCCGGCAACCTCAGGCTTCTGCGGTGAGTCGGAGCCACGTATATATGTATATCTCCTACTTAGTATATGAACAACAAGAAGACAAAAGTAATGACTACAGGAGAATTACTCTACTTTAAGGTTGACAATGAGGAAATTGAAATGGTTCCAGACTTTCTATTCCTTGGCTCCATCCTCAACCCAAAGGGACACTGCAGCCAAGAAATCAGAAGGAGATTGAGACTGGGAAGGGCAGCCATGAAGGAGCTAGAAAAGATTTTGAAGTGTAAGGATGTGCCACTGGCCACCAAGACTAGATTAATTCATGCCATCGTATTCCCTATTACTGTGTATGGGTGTGAAAGCTGGACAATGAAGAAAGCTGATAGGAAGAAAGTAGATTTCTTTGAAATGTGGTGTTGGAGGAGAGGGTTACGGATACCCTGGACTACCAAAAAAACAAATCAGTGAGTTCTAGATCAAATCAGGCCTGAACTGACCCTAGAAGCTAAAATGACTAAACTGAGGCTATCATACTTTGGTCATGTTATGAGAAGACAAGAGTCACTGGAAAAGACAATCATGCTAGGAAACATTTGTAGGAAAAGAGGAAGACCCAACAAGAGATGGATTGACTCAATCAAGGAAGCCACAGCCCTCAATTTGCAAGACCCGAGCAAGGCTGTTAAAGATGGGACATTTTGGAGGACATTGATTCATAGGGTCGCCATCAGTCGGAAGTGACTTGACGGCACACACACACACATACACACACATATATAAATATAAAAGACTTATGCCAAAGTAGCCCAAATTCTGGATGCCCGATCTTCCTCTCCATGAATTCTGTGATTCGTCCTTCTACATTTAAGCAATTTTGTCTATATTTTACATAGAGAGTGGTCTGTTTCCATGGGAGGGTTCCCATGGGGACTCCATGGAGAGCCAGCATGATGTAGTAGTTAAGAGCAGCGAACTCTAATCTGATCAACCAGGTTGGTTTCCCACTCCTCTATATGAAGCCAGCTGGGTGACCTTGGGCTAGTCACAGTTATCTTTGAACTGTCTCAGCCCCACCTACCGCACAAGGTGTGTGTTGTGGGGAGAGGAAGGGAAGGAGTCTGTGAGCTGGTTTGAGACTCCTTAACAGGTAGAGAAATCAGCATATAAAAACCAACTTCTTCATCATCTTCGTCTTCTTCTGATGTCAGTGCGCCGGTGCGATGCCAGCGCATTCCCTAGTCCCCCAATTTTCTCCTGCCAGCATTTCACTTGCCAGTGGGCAAGTTTAAGGTTTGTCAGCAGATTTTGCTGGCTTTTTTTTTTTTTAAAAGTGAGATTCTGAACTAATCCAGAACTTTACTGATATATTTGCAGGAAGTGATACTGAACAAGCTTTTTCCAGGGGGAGGGGCTATCTAACTGGGGTGGTGTCAGCTATGTATAAAATATCTGCAAGGTTTAGAAGCGGCCCAATTAGACAAGGCTAATTTCCTCTCCTTGTAAGGCTAGACCGCTCCTTCAAACAAAGGGCACCCATTTAAAACAATTATAATTAAATGGGTTTCTCAGGCGACATATAATTAAATAGTAGGATTCGCTGCCAAGATAGTTACCTCTTTAAGATCCAGTAATAGGTCGAATGTCCCAGATGAAATGTAGGTGGTCCTGGGATTTAGAGTAACTATATAATTCCGCTGTCAGACAGATATAGCTAAAGGTAGTTTTATCTTGACGAGGAGAAGAGGAAGAAGAAGAGTTGGTTTTTATATGCCGAATTTCTCTACCTTTTAGACACCTTGTGAAGCAGGTGGGGCTGAGAGAGTTCGGAGAGAACTGCGACTGGCCCAAGGTCACCCAGGTGGCTTCATGCGAAAGAGTGGGGAAACCAACCCGGTTCACCGGATTAGAGTCCGCCACTCTGAACCACTACAAAGCCCTCCAAGCTGGCAGCCATCACCACATCCTGGGGCAGGGAGTTCCACAACTTAACGATGCGCTGTGTGAAGAAAGACTTCCGTTCATCTGTTTTGAATCTCTCACCCTCCAGCTTCAGCAGATGACCCCGCCTTCTAGTATTATGAGAAGGCCCAAGGAGCTTCTTGCCTGTCGTTTTTTTACTTGTCATGGGGACGATCCAGGAGGTTACTGGAAGCCCCGGCTCCCCTGACTACTGGAAATGTTATTCAGCCGTGTCTTCTGGCCTCTTTGAGAATTTATCAGGAATTACTCACTTCCTTTCTAACCTGCCTTTGCAGTCATAAGGGCTAGAAGCTTTCTGCTTCTATATATATATATTTAAAGAAACGAAAGTTGAGATTTTCGGGAAGCTGATTGCACTAATACTCAGTCTCCAGCAGGGGAACAGAAGATTGTGTTCTTTCTGTTGAAGGGAAATAATATTGATCTCCTTCCCAAGGCTGTGAGAATAAAAGTGTTAGGTAAACGGCAAATGCTGACAGCAAGTGGAAAATATATATATACTCCAGGGTGTGGGTTTTCTGCTCCAGTTCCTCTAACTGTTGTTGCCGTTTCTTTAAGGTGCCTGGTGGCGAATGCAAAATTTCTTCTCTCTTTCGAGTTCCTCGTAGGCTCTTTTGAGGTGCAGATCCTGCCACCACCACCCTTTCAGCTTGCATAAATTCACCCAAGGCAATGGGATATTAAGCTTTAAAAAAAAAATCAACCCTCTAAAACCTGTTCTGCTTGTGAAGTAGGCAACGGAATGGGACTTGTCTTCCTGGTCTGTACCAGCGTCAAGGTTTTGTAGTGGGGGAAACCCACGTCGCCTGGTGGTTTCCTTCTCTGGTCGGCAGGCTTTTTCTTCTCCCTCACCTGGCCCTGCTCAACTAGGCAAGAAGAAAGAGTTTCGACTGTTGGGAGGTTTTTAAAGCCTCCTCCCATCTGAGCATGAAAGGAACTTTGCTTCACTTCAGAAAGGAGCATGCAAATGACCCCCCCCCGGGCGTGGTGCCCCCACCCCACAGCCTGCCTCTCGCTCTGTCATCTGGATTACGAGCTTTTCCATTTCCTTGGTCTTCCCTTCCAGAAGAGCTCCGGTCCCCGTGTGCCTCTCAAGAGTAAAAAAAACGAGGTAACTTGTTCTACCTGTGTGCTTTCTCGCTCCCTCTTCCCTTCTGAATGGAAATAAATAAGTTTTGCAATCCTTCGGGCAGCGCCTGTTAAGTCTCAGAAGCCTTACCGTGTTTTAACACTTATAAAAATAATACCTTCACATCTGCAAGGTGTTTTTTTTTTAAAGAAATACTCTATTTCTAGAAGGTTTTCTGTTTTCCTTATTGCTGCGTGATTCGAACTTGCCGAATTCTCGTTTGGTGGCTAGAGGGGGTGAGACGCCGCGGTACCTCTGTGGATTTCTCTCTCGAGTTTCTTCTCGGGTTGAGTGACGTTGCAGTAGAGGTGTGTGCCTTGACACATCCGGGTGTTTTTGCTACTTGCGTGGCTGAACATTGATCTGTACATTGACTCCTGCAAAGTCGTGGAAAGCCTTGGCCAGTTTCTCTGCCGAGGGAAGGGTTTTTTTTTAGGGAAGCTCTTTCAATATATGGAGGCTTTCATTTTCCACTTTTAGACTTCTCCTCCCTTGAATTTTTTCTTTTAAAATTTTCTTAAACATTCCTCCGTATTGGCTGACAAAAGATAATAATGTCTGTCAGTCACAGTATTATGGGATGTTACAGTATAGCCAAAAAATAGAGTTCCTGAAGGCCAACAAATGTGACAGGAACTGAGCTTCGTACAACGTATTACATTATTTTGCATAACTTTTAGGAATAACAACAATGCAATCCTAAATTGAGTCAGTGGATCCTCTGTTTAGGATTGCACTGTAAAAGACCACTTACTCCATCAGGGTTTCAGGACATGGGCCAAATCTCTTATTTTAGTCAATAAATGATAAACAAGAGAATCCATTTTCGGTATAGTTTCAGAGGGTAGCTGTGTTGGTCTACAGTAGAACATCTAGATTTGAATCCAGTAGCATCTGAGAAACCATCGAGATTTTTGGGGTATGAGGTTTCAGGAATCAGAACTCTCTTCGTCAGATATGAGTTGGAATGGAGATGACTTCTATCTGAGTCAGAAGGTGGGAGGGTGTTGCAGAGAAGGAAATCGAGATGCAGAGGTACAACAGGGGCCGTGGCTCAGTGGTAGAGCCTCTGCTTGGCATGCAGAAGGTCCCAGGTTCAACCCCTGGCATCTTCAGTTAAAGGGGCCAGGCAAGCAGGTGATGTGAAAGATCTCTGCCTGAGACCCTGGAGAGCCCCTTCCGGTCTGAGTAGACAATACTGACTTTGATGGACCCGGGGTCTGATTCAGTATAAGGCGGCTTCATGTGTTCACATTGTAATCAGCTAAATTAGAGGAGAGGAGAAATGCTTAGGGGCAAAAAGTTGCATACGAAGTCACTCTTTCTACTGGACTTGAATCTAGTGATTCATTTTCTGTATAATCATTCATTTCATGAGATTTTATTCAGCTTTATGATTGTGCGGTTTTCTGCTATTACCACTCCCTATATTACCAAGTATTCACACAGCGCATGGGCTTTTCCAAGATTCAGCAATTTGCCTTTTTGCTGCTAAAAGGAGAAAGTTCACTTCCTCGTGAGTCTGTGGAATAGAGAGGTCTTTGACTCACTCCAATAGAATGGCAATTGATGATTGAACGTTGTCCAGCATCTCTTGGGACCTTGTGAAGGAGGTACTTTAAAAAAAAATGGTACACTCCTTTGATACAAGGCCGTTGAAGCTTGAAGCGCGCTGTGACCTTTTGGAGTGTTTTGTAATAAACAACGTTTCCCACACCCTCTCTGATTGCGGAAATGGCAGGTGTCAAACCCCGAGAGAAACCATTGCTGAGGTCTTGCTGGAAGAGTCGGCTGCTTCTGGTTGTGCACAGAATGGTTCTTTGGTCCCACACCAGTGTGGTGTGGTGGTTAAGAGCAGTGGGCTCTAATCTGGAGAACTGGGTTTGATTCCCCACTCCTCCACATGAAGCCTGCTGGGTGACCTTGGCCTAGTCACAGCTCTCTCCAAACTCTCTCAGCCCCACCTACCTAACAAGGTGTCTGCTGTGGGGAGAGGAAGGAAAGGCGATTGTAAGCCGGTTTGAGACTCCATAAAGGTAGAGACAATTGGGGTATAAAAAAGCAACTCTTATTTGGGGAGAGGAAGGGAAGGCGATTGTAAGCCAGTTTGAGACTCCTTAAAGTTCAATAAAGTCGTGGTTCTTCTTCACAGGACTAGGGAGAGAGCTTCCATTCAGATCCTCTGCTATTTCTGACCGTTCCCTGTTGATGGCCGGGGGGACCTGGCAAAGGCATCTACTTGCCTTTCAGTTTTATAGGATGACTTGGAGATGGTATCGGGGCAGGAAAGAGAAGTGTGATGTAGTCTTTAGGTTATGGGACAAAATATGGACAGACCTGGGTTCAAATTCCCCCTCCCTGCCACAAAGCTGCTGAGAGACTCTGGGCTTGTTATACTCCCTCCCTGGACCTGATGTGATCTGGCTCTGAAGGCTTCCAGCCAATCAGGGCCTGAGAGATCTTGTTAGAGGAGAGAACTGGGGGAGAGTTGGAAGCAGAGGTTGCCCTGGTAACAAAGGAAAAGTCTACCCGTTTTGGTTTTCTACCAGTTAACCAGTCATCGTTCCCTCCGGAAAGAACCCTAGGAATTGTAGTTTGACAAGGGTGCTGTTGGCGAGAGGTCCGAAGCCCTTTTAATAATTCCACACCTTTTAATAAACATTCACCTGGAGGCTGAAATATTTTAACATGCGGTCCTGCGTTTTCCCAGCATTGTGTCTCATAAGATGGATTTTTTTCCCCTAAGGGTTGGTTTAAAAAATGGAGAAGTGTTCTGGAACAGGCAGGCAGGAATTTTGGTGCATGCTTTTCTAAAAACTGGAACCGTAGCCAGATTGAAAGGTGTTTGTTTGTTTTTTAGTTCACCATCAGGGCTTTAGACTAAGAAGCCCGTGGAATAAGCCTGGGGGATAAGCATGGAAGAGTTCATCTCTACCTACCCAACATAGCGCTGTGCTTTGTGGGGTGGCAGCAGAGGACCAGATGGGCTAGTCACCTGGGGATACCTTGGCGGCATGACTAACTGTTGTTCGTTCAAGCCACTGAAAATAAATACTACAACGTACGATTCGTGGTTGTGGTTTGAAAGAGGCCGTCAGGGACCTTTCCTGTGCTTGGGTTTGGAATTCAAAACATATCCATCGTGTTAAGAATAATCTTCAGCGTGTCCCTTAAATCGGAAGGTGCCCATGAATAGGTGACCAGCGATTAATAACTTGCTACGGGAGTCATCTGTCTTTAAAATACAAACAGGACACAGGGTCTTATTCCAAGACACTGAAAGACCGGACGATTCTACCAACTATTTTGTCAGATTGCACAGAGAAGCCATTGAAATTCATAAACATCAGCACAACTTTAACAGAAAAGAGGAGAGTTTAAGAATGAATAAGGCTTGGCTTCCTGCCCTGAAAAACCTCCAGACAAAGACAACATTCAACAATAGCCATGCGGATTAGCTTTGGATTTCACACATTAACAGATCACTTCAGGATACAATGGTTCCATATTAACATACCACACCTTCATTAGCACATTATCTGGATACTTACAGGACAATGATTAGCACATTACCTTTTATACTTTTTGCAGGACAATGATTCAGCTCAACCCAACCCCTTTCTGACTATATATTACTCTTCCTACACACTTGACACTGAGAGACACTGTCCTTCAGTGTTACTCCTCTGAAGATGCCTGCCACAGCTGCTGGCGAAACGTCAGGAAAGAAAATACCAAGACCACGGTCACACAGCCTGGATAACCTACAAAAACCAATGAACTCTGACCGTGAAAGCCTTCGACAATACTTATCAAAAGCCTTACTGAAATCAAGATAAATTATGTCTACAGCATTCCCCTGATCCAACAAGCTAGTAACTTTCTTCAAAAAGAGATAAGGTTAGTCTGACATGACTTGTTCTTAAGAAACCTGTACTGGCTCTTAGTAATCACAGCCATCTTTTCTAAATGCTCAAGGACTGATTTGTTTGATGATTTGTTCTAAAACTTTTCCAGGTATAGACGTCAACCTGACAGGTCGGTAGTTACCTGTATCCTGATTTTCCCCCTACTTGAAGATGGGGACAAAATTTGCCCTCCTCCAATCTTCTGGCACCTCATTTGTTCTCCAAGAATTCTCAAAAATAATAGACAGAGGCTCAGAAATTACATCCACGAATTCTTTTCGTACCCTTGGATGCAATTCATCTGTCCCTGAGAACTTAGTTTCATTTAAAGAAACTAGATGTTTATGGATCCTATGCTGATCCTAGGCTGCAACTCTCTTCTCTTACCATGTGTTCTGTTTTTGCCATGTTGAGCACCGTTTCCCTCGCAAGAGAAGAGTGAGGAAAAGTAGGAATTGAGCAGTTCTGCCCTCTTTTCATCACCTGGAGAGCCAGCATGGTGCAGTGGTTAAGAGTGGTGGTTAGGAGCGGTGGACTCTAATCTGGAGAACCACATTTGATTCCCCACTCCTACACATGAAGCCAGCTGGGTGACCTTGGGCTAGTCACAGTTCTCTCAAACTCTCTCAGCCCCACCTACCTCACAGGGTGTCTGTTGTGGGAAGGAGAAGGGAAGGTGATTGTAAGGTGGTTTGATTCTTCCTCAAGTGGTAGAGAAAGTCGGCATATAAAACCAACTCCTCTTCCTTCTCCTCCTCCTCCTCCTTCTCCTCCTCCTTCTTCTTCTTCAATTTCACTTTCCAGTCCCTGCAATGGGCCTACCATGTCCTTGTTCTTTTTCTTACTTTGAACCTAACAAAAGACACCCCCATTTTTGCTGTTTTTAGTTCATTAGCGCAGAGATGCCAAATCAAATTGCATGCAAACCTGACCTAGAAGGCAACCTTGTACCATTTCTATCTAATCATTAACTGAGTTTGATTGGGCAGGAAGGGGGGGTTATCCTCATATGGAGCTGTGTTTATTGTCCAACGGTTTTGGGGGCAAAGGGGAACCCAATTTTGGTGCGTTCTGCCAAAAGTTGTAAAAGGGGAGAGGACGCACATTTAGTGCACACGAGGGGATATGCGGTTCTTCCAAACAGTGACTCAGAGCCGAACAGGTAAACAGGGTCAGGCTGTTCCGGGGCAGCTTCGAGAAGGTAGTTTTCGTGAGCTGCGTACTGATTAGATAATAGGTCTTTTCCAAATGTCCAAGAGGGGCAGCTGTGTTAATCCGCTGTTGCCAAAATAACGGCGCAGCGATGGCGTGAAACGGGTCCCCGACTCTTTGAGCCTGCGGGCAGCATTGGAATTCTGACACAGCAGGGTATGCACACTTGGGGGTCAAATTGACCTGGAGAAGTGGAGAAAAATCAGGCCACTTTTGTTTTCTGTCGCCTGCATGTTGCTCCCTCTCCCTGTTTGTAATTTTGTGTGAATTGTAATGTACACTCTAATGGTACCGGGGTCATTTTGACCCCATTTGCTTACACGGGGTGAAATAAATACGATGTACAAGATGATGTGGACAAATGCTATACTTTCTCCTCGTTTCTTTTTGGCCGCTTTTCCTTTTTTTGAATTACCAAAGGGAATACTTGGTATGGGGTTGATTGGTTTTTTCCCTCTCCTGACATATTCAGGGCCACCCCAAAGAGTTTTTTTTTTTAATTACTATTACTTTGGCATGTATTCATCCCCCATATGAGATGGGGGCAGGCAATGGCAAACCACCTCTGAACGTCTCTTGCCTTGGAAACTCTATGGGGTCGCCATAAGTCAACTGTGACTTGACGGCACATTACACACAGAACCATACCAGATTAAAGTATGCTTTTAGTTTGGGCAAGGGGTTTAGTTTGCGAAGAATTCCATTGTATGGAGGGGGGGGGGCACAAGTTTTTTTAAAAATTGAATTTTTGAGCTCAGAATACATCCTTCTCTGATGATACCAATAAAGGATGGGTTTCATCTGTGGTTTTTAAGGCTTTGTTATAGGTTTTAATTATTGTAAATTGATGTACTATATTTAAATTGAAATAGTAATGATGTTTGTATTAGGAAGTCAGCCGTCCCGACCCCAAAGTCTATAAAATTATGGATGGTATGGAGAGAGTGGACAGGGAGAAGCTTTTCTCCCTCTCTTATACTACTAGAATGTGGGGTCATCTGCCAAAGCTGGAGGGTGAAAGATTCAAACCAGATAAAAAGAATTGTTTCTTCACACAACACAGAGTTAAATTGTGGAACTACCTGCCCCAGGATGTGGTGGTGGCTGCCAACTTGGAAGGTTTTAAGAGGATCAGAGGAGCAGGCCTATTGTCTTAGGTGCTGTGGAACACAGGCAGGAAGGACAATGCTGCTGCAGTCGCCTTGTTTGGGGGCTTCATAGAGGCACCTGGTTGGCCACTGGTGTGAACAGACTGCTGGACTTGATGGGCCTCGGTCTGATCCAGCAGGGCCTTTCTTATGATCTAACCTGTATTTTGTGAGTCCTGGTCATCTGCCTGAAGGGTCCCACCCAGTGTGTTCTTTCAGATGAGTGATTCATCTTCTGAAAAGCAAATGTCACGGCGGTGGGGGGACGACAATGCGTGCATGAGAGACACCAAGCGCAACTGTAGGCATCCTGTCTGGGTATTCAGAAATAACCTTCTTTTGTAAAGGCATAAAAGAGAGACAAATTTAGAAAGCCCCCAAAAGGCAGACTTCTTACAAAATTCACATCTTGGCTAACATCCCCAAGACTGAACCTGGGCAGTTATTTTAAGATTTGCTCGGCTTAATCAGAAAGACCTCTCTCACACTGCTTCCTCTTTCTATTGGTGCTTAGGTTATAGACATCGCATTTACCCACCCCCTGGAGGAGAATTCTCTGCCCCTCCTGGCCTCAGTTTCCCTCCCCTGAGGAACCGAGGAGCAGGAAAAAAACGCCTCCACATAATGACAGTCTAGGCAGCCTGCAGCATCACTTGTAAGTGCCGTCACATCCTCTCTAAGCTCTGCCCTCTCCAGGGACTGCCGCCCAAATCTTCCAGCATTGGGTGAGTCAGCTCTGGGAACCCCACATGTCTCCCCTCCTAGATGTTTACTGAAGATCCTGCCTTAGAAAAATCATGGAATCATAGAGTTGGAAGGGACCACCAAGGTCATCTAGTCCAACCCCTTGCACAATGAAAGAAATTCCAAACTAACTCCCCCACCACACACCCTAGTGACCCATACTTCATGCCCAGAAGATGGCCAAGGTGCCCACCCTCTCATGATCTGCTTAAGGTCATAGAATCAGCATTGCTGACAGATGGCCATCTAACCTCTTAAAAACCTCCAGGGAAGGAGAGCTCACCACCTCCCGAGGAAGCCTGTTCCTCTGAGGAACCGCTCTGACTGTTAGAAAATTCTTCCTAAGAAGAATAAGTTGGTTTTTTATATGCCGACTTTCTCTACCACTTAAGGAGGAACAAAATCGGCTTACAATCACCTTCCCTTCCCTGCCCCACAACAGGCTGCATTTTGATTCAGCTGAGCTGAGCTGGGGACTACAGGCAGGGGTGAGTTAAACTTTGCCTTTCCTAAACTTTGCCTTTCTTAAAACGGCTGGTTTTAATCACAAACCTTAACAATGTTGATATTAAAACCATACAAAATATATAACCTACAACACCCAGAATTACATTAATAAAATTTGTAAAATGTTACATTCACGTATATACGTATTATTGCTGATTTAAATGCTATAGTTCCCCTAAAATAGTCTTTCTATGGCAACTTCGGAGCCTAATTTTCAACAGATTTCTTCCTTAACTCCGACGCTAACATTATATATATATAAGCCTTTTATTCTGTGTGGCTTTGTGTTAAAATAGTCCATGTGCCTTAAAACATGGCTCACGGCTCACACCTTGTATACGGTGTCCCGCGTTTCAGGATGTGTATAACGTCAACAAACATGAAGAAACGTTTGCGTGTACGTCAGGATGTGTATTGTAGAGTTGTGTATGTATGACCACCGAGGAATGGTCAATATATAATAAAATAGATTTATTGGTTGTTAGTGTTTAGCTCAACCCCTTTGGTTTCCCTTCATTGAATTGCATGCCAGTGTTCCCAGTAGCTTAGTTTGGACATAATGGGGTGGTGGTGGTTGAGTAGGGAAACGCAAAAAGGTTTTGCATAGTCATCGGCAACAAGGGTCTCTTTTGTTGCCTGCATGTAAACTTCCCTCGAAGATGCGGGTCACCTCTTGAATCCAGTTATGCTTCATTGCATAAGCTGGCTATCCAGCATGAGGTATACAGGTCATGTATTATAAGTAACTGAGCCCACCTAAATGTCAGTTCTCTCCCCCACCCCCCGGACAGGCTTTTTAGAGTAGCAACCCTTTCTGGAAAAATGACACATCTCTCATTCCAAGCAGCGGGGCAAGTTCTAATGCCAGCTGGAGAGACTTTTCCGCGAAGCGGGGAGATCACAGGAACAGATATTTTGCCTAGAATTAAGCTTCCGCCTTAGGCGATGGAAACTCCCCATGTCTTTTTTTATGTTCGCAAATAAAAGCATCATGTCAGGGGAAAGGTCAGACTAGAACTCTTCTCTTTGACAGCCCTTTTTTATGAGCAGGGACCTTTTGCAGGGTGGGAGTGTGGAGAGAACATTCATGCACCTGCCCATTTGCAACCTGAAGTAGTACCGATCAGGAACAGATCACGTGATAAACTACTTTTCTAGAGCAGTAGATGACAAGCCGGGGCACACGAGTGAGCCACAAGAACATCACTGGTGCATCTTGAAAACTTAATCTCCCAGCCCAGAGAGGAGGCTGCTTGGTGCATCTCTGCATGAGTTACTGCTGTGGTTTGATTGCCTTCCAGTCAGCTTCTGCTAGGGAGTTATGCGCACACTTCTGCTGTATCTGATGGGATTGCATCATTCACTCAGACTTGGCGCAGATATGTAACTGAGTTGCCTTCAAGAGGAGCCTGCCAGTTGGCCCTCTGTATGAGTCACTGCTTTAGGCTTCCCTCAGTGTAATGAAGAGGCATACCCAGGTCAGAGATTCACAGTATAATAGAAAAGACTGGGTTCCCCTTCCAGGTGAGTTTTTCAGAACTTCAACACTAAGAAAGTAGTGATTCCCTGCTCCTCCACATGAGCGGCGGAGGCTAATCTGGTGAACCGGGTTGGTTTCCCCACCCCTACGCATCAAGCCAGTTGGGTGACCTTGGCCTAGTCACAGCTCTCTTAGAGCTCTCTCAGCCCCACCTACCTCACAGGGTGTCTGTTGTTGGGGGAGGGAAGGGAAGGAGATTGTATGCCAGTTTGATTCTTCCTTGTGTGGTAGAGAAAGCCAGCATATAAAAACCAACTCTTCTTCTTAAGGAAGCCAAAGAGAGGGGTGCAATTTGAGGACAGTTGATGGCTCTTGTCGGAGGACAGTTAATGGTTGTTATGTGCTATCAAAATGAGTGAGACTTCACTTGGCAGTGTCGATTTCAAGCGGGCACAAAGCATGATTAAAAAAAAAACCTTTGCACTGGGCCCAACTCTTTTGTGTGTTTATCCCGCTGGTGTCCAAATCGTATGGGTGTGATGTGTGTGGGCACAGCCACATGTGTGGTTGGATGCAGCCTACATGTTCCTATTAGAGTCCTGAATCACTGGGGCTTCAATTCAAAGTTGGGAAAGTAAGATTACAGCCCTGATGTTTTGCAGACAGTGCCAGGAAGGATGAGAAACGTGGAGTCTGGTCGTTTTTACACAGAAGCTTTCCCCCAGGTTGGGTTCTGAACCGCAGCAGGTTTTCTCTGAGCTTCTTTGCGTCCTCGTTTTTCCACTTGTCATTCCATGGTTCTCTCGTAGGCCTTTTATGCATGGGTAGTTTCGGGTGGACGTGCTGCTCTCTCTCTTTTTTAAAAAGATTTTTTATTAACATTTTCCAAAAAAACATAACAAACAAACATATACATACACTTCCATCCACACAGTTTACATTTACTTCTGGGGTCAACATATATCTTAAACATTACTCCATTATGATGATAATGTTCCCTTAATACTCTCAATCTATGATAATTAACCAATATTCTACTTTAAATAATAGTTGTTGCTTTTATCTATGTTTATATTCTAAGTTTATCTTAATCTATATCTTATTCCAAGCATCGTATTCTATCTCTGTTATAAATCAATCAACTTTCCAGTTAGCATATTCAATTTTCCCATTTCTTCTGTATATCTTCAATCAGTCTTCCTTTCAGCATATTAGTTAGTCTGTCACCGCAAATTCCTCCATTTTTTGTTGCCACTTTTCTAATTCTGGAATAGTCTCTTGCTTCCATGATGTTGCCAACACTATTCTTGCTGCGGTTGTCAAATAACCAAATAGTTCTCTGTGATTACTTTGCAAGTTTTCCAGTGCTATCCCCAATAGCATGGTTTCTGGATTCATTGGGAATTTTATTTTTAAAACCTTTTGCATCTCTTGATGAATCTGTGCCCAACATTTCTTAACTTTTTTACGTCCACCACATATAGAAATAAGTTCCATCTTTGTCTTTACATTTCCAGCAACAACAATCGTATGATTCATCCATCTTTTTAATGTCCATTGGTGTGATATACCATCTAAGACGTGCTGCTCTCTCAATGCACAGTTGTTGTTATATTTATAACCCCCTCTCCTCCCAGCCACAACTGGGTTCAGAGCTGCTAACAAGTCACTGAACAAGTCAGCGTTATACATAAACTTCACTAAAACATAACACATTAAAAACCGCTAAAATTTCACAAATTCACAGTCAATCTAGTGATCCCAAATATGCTGCCCATCAGTCCTCATTGTGGGACCCCACTGCTCACTACCCTTCATTTTGAGGAATGGCCCTTTATTCCTACTCTCTGCTTGTGTTTGAATTCGAATTCTCAAATCACTATGCATGGGGGCTTCCCCCCCCCAGAAGAAATTCCCGGAGTCCTTGAGCTAGAACCAGAGCGCTGGCCACCAGTTAAAGCCAGACAAGGAGCCAGAGTAACATACTTGAGGGTGTTGGCACCCTTGACGTTGTGCTGACATATGGATGGCTCAGCCGGGGATTGAGCTATAAGCCAGCAAGCCCCCCACCCCACCCCTAGCCAGAAATCCAAAATATGGATGCAGTTGATAGGTTAGACGGGAGAAAAGGAAAGTCTGAGGATCTGGGTTTTCAGGCCGCCCCATTTCTGTTTACTTAAACTTTCCGGCAGGAAGCAACCTGTTCTCTGTTGCCCGATCGACAATTGGGAATGCGGCAGAAGTGGTGATGACAAGCCAAATGCTTGATGGGAGCGTGGCCGCACAAATACTCTGTACACACACGCAGGTGATGTGCAAAGACTCCAGCACACCTGCGTGCAAGTGTAAACCCCATTGTTTCCAGGGGCTTAGTTGCTCTGAGAAGAAATCTTGGGGCTCAAGCCTGTCTGATAAACTTCCCCTCTGATCTGGAGGTGTATTTTTCTCCTCCCTGCCACATGGGGTTCCTCTTTGTAGCAACTCAAAAGTTTGGCTGATGGGTACACGAGAGAGGGCCTTTTCAGTGGCAGCCCCCCATTACGGAACAACCCACCTGGGGAGGTACGCCTGGCCCCCATCACTTTCAATCTTTACGAGACGGTTGAAGATGGTTTTATTTAGGGCCCCATATGGTTAAGTTTAGGAGCCCCGTGGCGCAGAGTGGTAAGCTGCAGTACTGCAGTCCAAGCTCTGCTCACGGACCTGAGTTCGATCCCGACGGAAGTCGGTTTCAGGTAGCCGGCTCAAGGTTGACTCAGCCTTCCATCCTTCCGAGGTCGGTAAAATGAGGACCCAGCTTGCTGGAGATAAAATGTAGATGACTGGGGAAGGCAATGGCAAACCACCCCATAAACATTGTCTGCCTATGACATGTAACTTTTGTAACATCAGGATGTGACGTCACCCCATGGGTCAGGAATGACCCGGTGCTTGCACAGGGGACCTTTACCTTACCTTATGGTTAAGTTTACTAGCAGTCCTTAATTGTGATTTTCAACTTCGTGCTTTTTAAATGTTGTTGTGTATTTTATTGGAGTGGTGGAGTCTGATCTGGAGAACCAGACTTGGTTCCCCACTCCTCCACATGAGCAGCGGAGGCTAATCTGGGGAACTGGATTTGTTTCCCCACTCCTACACACAAAGCCAGCTGGGTGACCTTGGGCTAGTCACAGTTCTATTAAGAGCTCTCTCAGCCCCACCTACCTCACAGGGTGTCTGTTATGTGGAAGGGAAGGTGATTGTTAACTGGTTTGAGTCTCCCTTAAGTGGTAGAGAAAGTAGCTATATAAAAACCACCTCTTCTTATTCTATATGATGTATTTTTTTTATCTACGTTAAAAACAAAATTTCTGGCAGGGTATGAGCTTTCGTGAGCTACAGCGCACTTCTTCAGATACAAGTAAAATGTGATTTCATCTGTCCTTAAGTGGAGAAGAGTGATTCCCGTTCTACCTGTATCTGAAGAAGTGTGTTGTAGCTCACGAAAGTTCACACCCTGCCAGAAATTTTGTGAGTCTTTAAGGCGCTACTGGACTTTTGCTCTTTTCTGCTCCTACAGGCAAACACGGCTACCCATCATATTATATCTATATTGGAAGCCACTTTGAGCTCTGTAAGGAAGAAAGGCAGCTAATAAATGTTTTTTTTTAATGAGAATGAACAGTCAACAGTAAATCTATACATAAACTAAAAACAAATAGTCACATAATCACATAAAGGCACATAAAATACTTTACAACCCTGCATCTGTAGCCCCTTCTCCCTTAACAGAAATGATACCTTATTATAAAATGGACATTTCCATTCTTTGAATGGTTCTTGTCCATAACAGGTCAGCACTATTAATATCATTATTTTGGGGGGTAAGCGGTTAGCTTCACTAAAATATAAACCTCTTGTATTTTTGACAACCAATCATGTACCTTAGGGGAGGTTTTCTGGTTCCACTGCCTAGCAAAGACCATTATAGGCCAGCTAATAAATGTTTTAAATAAAACGAATGAATAAGCTAAAGAACATGCCTTTGGGTTCCGGATTTGAGAATGTCTGGCCTTGCCCTGACAGGTGTTTCTAGACAAGGAATGAACCTCCTCTAAATTTTCACCTTCCAAGATTCTGGGGGTTGCTTTGAGTGTCAACACCCCCATTCAATAAGAAACTGAGGAAACCACTCGCCACAGAGTCTGGCTGTGTTTAACCTTCCCGGTTGGATTTTTTTTTTTTAAGGCATGTATCTGCCGGTGTTCAAGCTCTCGGCTTCCTCCTTGGCCAAGCGTGCATACCTGCCGCAGTCAAGGTGGTTCGTCCCGCCCTGATCCTCGGCAGATCGGCGGTTATCTCAGCCAGGGCTCTGCAACTTTGCCGCAGTTGGCAGCCCCGGTCGCTCGTGGGAGTTCCAGGAACTGGTGCAGCACGGGAGGAGCAAGCTAGAGGGCATTGGCGGGGCTGCTGGGCGGGAGCACCTGAGTGGCGCGTCTCCATCTCCGCGTCTCCACCTCTGGCCCACGTAGTCGGGGCTTTTGTCCAAAGACACAGCGGCGTCCTCCCAGGCATGTTAATTGCAACCGGGGAGTGAGCTGCGTGGGCGGGAAGAAGCACACAGGAAGGCTGAAGGTATGCAAGGTGAATCCACTCGAACCATTCCTCCTCATCATCCAGGCATTTCCATCCTGAAAGGAAAATAGGTCACTCACGGTTCCTGGGAAGTGTTTCGCCATAGCAGCTTGGCATGCGCTTGAGGACTGTAACTACAAATACAGAAGAAGAAGAAGAAGAGTTAGTTTTTATACCCCGCTTTTCTCTACCAGCTAGCCGGAGAGCCAGCGTGGTGTAGTGGTTAAGAGAGGCGGACTCTAATCTGGAGAACCAGGTTTGATTCCCCACTCCTCCACATGAGCATTGGACGCTGATCTGGTGAACCGGGTTGGTTTCCCCACTCCTCCACATGAAGCCTGCTGGGTGAGCTTGGGCTAGTCACAGCTGTCTTAGAGCTCTCTCAGCCCCACCTACCACACAGGGTGTCTGTTGTGAGGAGGGGAAGGGAAGGTGATTGTAAGCCGGTTTGAGTCTCCCTTAAGTGGTCGAGAAAGTCAGCATATAAAAACCAACTCTGCTGCTGCTGCTGCTGACCCAGAAACCCACCTTTAGCCTCCATGTGGCAGTGTAGGACCTGCTGAAGATGCAAGCATGTGACTGGAACTCACATCCCAATCACATGACAGGAAGAGCCTGAGTGATGACCTCATTCACGGAGAGGCTTTCTCAACATGGCTAGGGACCAGGGTATTGGAAGCACCGCCTTCTCCCATGTGCTCCTGCCCAGGAATTAAGATCACAGGGAGAGGCCCTCCTGACTGTCCCATCCATCAGAGTAGCTTGTTTGGTCAGTACACAAGAGAGGGCCTTTTCAGTGGCAACCCTATGGTTATGGAACAACCTCCCTGGGGATGTGCGCCTGTCCCACCTCACTTTCAATCTTTAGGAGACAATTGAAGGCTGCATTTAGGACTGCATTTTATTAATTTACTAGCAGTCCTAAACTGTGGTTTTGAATCTTAGTTTTGTAATAGATTTTATGTAATTTATTTTATGGATTCTGTCTGTATTGTAAGCTGCCTTGAGGTCCATAGGGAAGGAAGGGAGGTGATGTGTTTCCAAAACGGGTTTGCGGGTTAATGGCAATGCAGAGAGGGGAGATTTGTTGGGGAGAATCAGTAGGCTTGAGGGGGGATGCTTAATGCTCCCCACTACAGCTGCCTCCTTCCCCTTTGTTTCCTGTGTCTGAGCCACTTGAGGGTACAGAAAAAATCTTGCAGGGAGTGGACTGTGATGGAGAATAAGGCAGAGGTGTCCAGCATAGAGACCCGCTGACGCCTTTCCTGCTGCTCGGCAAGTATTTGTAGAAAGTAGGTGGGGCCAGGTGGTGCTTTTCCCCACCAAGGCTTCTGATTGGTCTTTGAAGGTTTGATTGGCTGTGCAGATTTTTAAAAACATCGCATTGGCAGCAGCTGCCACCACAGCACGAGGATCTTCACTGTGTGACTGAAGTTACAAGACAAATTGCAAGACAAATGGAGTCAGGAATCCTCAGAGCACGAGGTTCTGCCGCGTGACATGTGGACGAGTTGACTTTGCTCGTGGCGCGACGGCTGGTTTTGTGAAAGCTGACACACGCCGAGAAGTACAGGTCAGCGTGACATCTGAGGCACGGATTGAGCCTGGAACAGGGTGGATCCCATTCTTGGCACATGGGCCGAATGAATAGAGTGCAGATGCGTTCTTTGGAGCGGGAAGATACTTTCCGGGCCTGACGCGAGAAGGAAGCAAGCCCGGGCTCCTGTCTTCTGTACCTTCAGCCGGGCATTAGTAATGTTCGCTTTATATGAAGCCATGGGTTTTTTTGCGCACCAGTTTGAAACCAGCATGGTGTAGTGTAGTGGCTAAGAGTAGTGGACTCTAATCTGGTGAACAGGGCTCGATTCCCCCACTCCTCCACATGAGCGGCAGACTCTGATCTGGAGAACCGGGTTCGATTCCCCCACTCCTCCACATGAGCGGAAGACTCTGAACTGGAGAACCGGGTTCGATTCCCCCACTCCTCCACATGAAGCCAGCTGGGTGACCTTGGGCCAGTCACAGTTCTCTCTGAACGCTCTCAGACCCACCTACCTCAAGGTTTCTGATGTGGGGAGAGGAAGGGAAGGGGATTCTAAGCCGGGTTTAGTCTCCTTAGAAGGCATAGAAAATCGGGGTATAAAACCAACTCCTCTTCTTCTTCTAATGGGGGGGTCAAGGTTGAAACTAATAAGGGGATCAGAATTTGTGACTGCCCGAGACATGCTTCCATCACTCCTTGTGACCAAGGTATGAACAGCCACACTGTACTTGCTCACCTTTTCCATAGCTGAACCCAGGCTGTGGAAAAGCCTCCTGCCAAGTGTAAAGAAAGCCCCCACCTTATTTGATTTAAGAAGGAGCTGTGAAACAGCCGTTTATGAATATTGTTTCGGAGGAACGCCGTGTTGGTCTGCAGGAGAACAGCTGGGTTCGAGTCCAGTAGAACCTTAGAGAACCTTAGAGACCAACACAATATTCAGGGTGTGAGCTTTCAAGAGTCAAAGCTCAGGGTTAGAGCATGTAGCTTGACCAACAAGGTGCTACTGGGCTCGAATCGAGCTGTTCAATTCATAGCAACGTTCGCAAATGAGGGGCGGTCCGGAAAGTTTAGCCTCCCATTATTTATTTATTTACTCCATTTCTAACCCACTTTTCTCCCTAATGGCCCCCCCAAAGCCGCTAACGTCTTTGAACACGTGAAGCTGCCTTATACTGAATCAGACCCTCGGTCCACCGAAGTCAGTATTGGCTACTCAGGCCAGCAGCAGCTCTCCAGGGTCTCGGGCAGGGGTCTTTCACATCACCTACCTGCCTAGTCCCTTTAACTGGAGATGCCGGGGGTTGAACCTGGGACCTTCTGCATGCCAAGCAGAGGCTCTACCAGAGCCACAGCCCCTTTCCTTCTCTTGCCCGTTTTTATCCTCACCACAATCCTGCGAGGTAGGTCAGACCGAGAATGTGCCATTGGCCAAAGGCCGCCCAGAAAGCTTCAGTGGCAGAAGAGGGGATTCGAACCTGGGTCTCCCAGTTCCCAGTTCAGCACTCTTAACCGCTACACCACACTGGCCATTTATGCATTTCGAGGGTGCAAGCTCCCTTCATCAGACAACTCTCATTGCTCAGTGCTTGCGAACCGAAGTCCGTGGCTTCCTTTATTGATCCGATCCATTTCATGTTGGGTCTTCCTTGTTTCCTGATGCCTTCAACTTTTCCTAGCATTATCGCCTTTTCCCCATCCTGTATCTGAAGAAGGGAGCTTTGATTCTTGAAAGCTTACACCCGAAAATCTTGTAGGTCTCTGAGGTACGACTGGAGTCAAATGTAGCCTTTCTGGAGAGCATTTGGGGCTTCTTGAAAGAGGCCGGCAAGTTCCTGAAAACTTGGCAATCATTTCATGAGGGAATTTGGTTTTACTGAATATTTCTTTATGTTGCCACCTTGATTCCCAGCATGTGGGAGAAAGGCAGGCTTATAAATAGTTGAAATAAATCTCAGCAGAAGATGCAGGGTTTATTAATTTTTTTTTTAATGGGGGTTGTTGTTTCCCCTTACATTGTCTACATTTGCCTCAGGAGAGGGGCGAGGTAGCATTTGTTGGCTTTACCTTGTCTGAAGGCGCAATCCCCTGGGAAGTTTCCCTCGTACGAGTGGGAGTCATGCCAGAGCGGATTAATCTGGAATTAAGCTAAAGCGGTGGCTAAACTCTGTTCTAGGGAACCCTTCTTTGGAGTTCTTTGATGTGGGAAAAACAAGAACCCGTCGACAAGCTTCCCTGCAAGACAGCTTTGCTCAATACGTTTGGTTTTCCTTCGTGACGCCTGCAACCACAAGAGACCATGGGGCAGACACTTTAACTGGGAAGGGGCTTCTTGTGGATAGTATGTTTGAAAAAGCCAGCATGAAGAGGATTCCTTAGCAGAACATATTATATTTCTCCATCTCTGGTGCAAGTGCTCTTTGGAGCTGAAAAGCTGACAAGTGGATTTTCTCATTCTCTAACACTTTTGTCCACCCTTACGGATGAGCGTCATGAGTTATTTTCACATCTGACCCATCGTCTGCTTTGCAGAGAGGGAGATAACCAGCTTCTCAACTGCAGACCGTTCAGCTGGGTTTGCATTCGGCTCCCGAGAGACGCATCGCTGTCTGTTTTGTGGGGCACTTGTTGCTACGAGCAGCCAAACAGTGACAGCACCGCGCAACTATTTGTGGCGCGCATCCATGGTGCCCTCCTCGTTTGTGTTCTTTGCACCCGGTGATGTTCTTGAGATGGCAACGGAACAAAAGCTGGATAAATATTATCTCTCCTGTGACCCGCGTTCAGTTTTTCTGGGCATCTATAAACATGTACTTCAGCTCCAACGAGTGCCAGACATTGTTAATCAAATTCAGTAGAGCAAAAGGCAAGGAGCCCTTCTTGAGGTGTCTGCTTTGATTGGTCCAGGGAACATGGCACTGCCAACGTCCGTCCCCCTTCTTCAGTCACGGGAAACCCGGAAGGTTCATGCCAAAGCTTTTCTCCCTCTCTCATAATACTAGGATGTGGGGTCATCTGCTGAAGCTGAAGGGTGGGTGATTCAAAACAGATACAAGGAAGTATTTCTGCACACAACGCATGGTTAAATTGTGGAACTCCCTGCCCCAGGATGTGGTGATGGTTGCCAGGCCAATTTCTGTTGGGAGCAATTCACTATGTGTGTTGTGTAATTCTCATTTAACGTTCAGTGCAAAAGAGCTGAATTTGTGACTGGAGCCTCATATATCTATCCAGGTACTGGTCCTCATTGGTAAACTGAATGCATGTTGGTGGTTCCTTATGAACAGGTGTACGTATGTACACACTTAGGGCTGTTTAGCTTGGGAAAAAGGGTGTTAATGAGAGACATGATAGAGGTCTATAAAATTATGTATGATATGGAGAGAGTGGACAGGGAGAAACTTTTCTCCCTCTCTCATAATACTAGAATGCGGGGTCATCTGCTGAAGCTGGAAGGTGAGAGATTCAAAACAGATAAAAAGAAGCAGTTCTTCACACAACGCATAGTTAAACTGTGGAACTCCCTGCCCCAGGATGTGGTGATGGTTGCCAGCTTGGAAGGCTTTAAAAGGGGAGTGGATGTGTTCACGGAGGAGACGGCTACCCATGGCTATCATGATGCATACCTATTCTCTCCAGGTTCAGAGGAGCATGAGTAATATATCAGGTGCTGTTGAACACAGGCAGGACAATGCTGCTGCAGTCGTCTTGTTTGTGGGCTTCCTGGAGGCACCTGGTTGGCCATTGTGTGAACAGACTGCTGGACTTGATGGGTCTTGGTTTGCTCCAGCAGATTGTGAGGTCAGACTGTACCAAAATAGACGGGGTGGAGGGGGAGTCACATTTGAATGCTTCTGAGAAGGAATGGAATAGTGCTGATGTGTTAGACTGGGAGACATGGGTTCAAATGCACACCGTGCCACCAAGCTCACGGGGTTACTGTGGGGCCAATCAGTGTCACCTGCCTCAGAAGCGTAATATGGAGGACGATATAAGTTGCCCTGTGTTCCTTTTGAGAAGGGTGGGATAAAAAAATCGCACTAGAACGTTTCCAGGCCCTGGCCTGGATGGCCCAGGCTAGCCTGATCTCGTCAGATCTCAGAAGCTAAGTAGGGTCAGCCCTGGTTAGTAATTGGATGGGAGACCCCCAAGGAAGTCCAAGGTTGCTGTGCAGAGGCAGGCAATGGCAAACCACTTCTTGCCTTGGAAACCCTATGGCAGGGGTGTCAAACTCATTTGTTATGAGGGTCGGATATTACATAAATTTCACTTGGTCGGCCTGGGACATGTGTACCATAACACTTAATGCCATCCCACAACTGGAAGCAAGAAAATATCCCGACGTTGAGCAACTGGCTAGACAAACTTGCAGAATACGTAGTGATGGCCAACTGACGAACATTGTCAACATAAAACCCAGAGAAGACTTTACAAAGAACTGGAAATTATATTATGAATATATTGCTAAGTAATTCTGTTGTTGAAAGTTATAAGATGACTTTCTCTCCTGCAAATAACAATTGAAGATAGTGTCGTGTTATTATGTAGAATAATTACACTCTAATGGGATAACTAAATAGGGTTATGATATATGAAAGTGTTTCATTACTTTTACTCTTTTATTGGTATTCTGCATGCTAAATATTATATAAGTAAATTTCTGACATCAGTAAACATGAAAGTGCAGTCTCTTAGGTAAAATCTATCTAACTATCTATATACATATACGTATACAGCAGGACAATGGGGTATTAATTAACTAATATTATGCTTTGTAAATATTCAGTGGCTTTACATTAGTTGAGGTTAGAAGGTTTATATTCACTCCAGCTATTTATAATCAGCAAGTTGTCCAAGACCTGTATTGATAGGTAGAACCGTTCTGTAGTGTAGTTTGTGTGTTTTTCTGTTGTATGTTTTATATTGTGTTGAAAACTTAAATTTTTTAAAAAACCATAACATTTAATGCCAGGTGCCGGAGATGCAAACTGTATAGAAGACATGGACAAAGCTAATTAATGATGTTATTTTCCCCCCTTAAAATGCAAACATGTTTAAAACAATAACACTCTTATAGTATTTTATTTAACAGTGTTTGATCATTGACACCTTGGGACTGGGGTGGTGGTGGCTGGTGAGCCCACAGCGGGTTTGCCAGCCCAGATCGGGAGCAGGGGGGCTGCCTTGGCTGGCTCATGGGCCAGAGAAGAGCTCTCAAGGGGCCGGATCCGGACCCCAGGCCGTATGTTTGACACCCCTGCCCTACGGCGTTGCCATGAGCCAGCGACTTGATGGCACTTGACAAACACACAAAATTTCCCAATGTACATGTGCTCCCCACCATTTTGCATTTGGCTCTTGCTGTGTTCAAATGGTTGCATGTGGGGGGGAGGGTTGCTCACCAGTAATCATTGCATTGACTTATGAGAGCCAGCGTGGTGTAGTGGTTAAGAGTGGTGGTTAGGAGCGGTTGATCTGGAGAACCGGGTTCGATTCCCCACTCCACATGAGCGGCGGAAGCTAATCTAGTTAACTGGGTTGGTTTCCCCACTCCTCCATACAAAGCCAGGTGGGTGACCTTGGGCTAGTCATGGTTCTCTTAGAGCTCTCTCAGCCCCACCTACCTCACAAGGTGTCTGTTGTGGAGTGGGGAGGGGAAGGTGATTGTAAACCGGTTTGATTCTTTCTTAAGTGGTCGAGAAAGTCGGCATATAAAAACCAACTCTTCTTCTTACACTGCCTAGTCTGCCTTGATTCTCAGCGAGAAAGGCAGACTATAAATAATGTAAATAAATACATAAATTAATAAGATCGGCCTAGGGAAGAGAAACCAAAAGAGAGAGTCCGGAGAAACGAAAGTTCAAACACAGATTTTAAGAAAGCAGAAATTTAGGGCTGCTCTTATGGAGTACAAGTGGTGAACACACATGAACACATGAAGCTGCCTTATACTGAATCAGACCCTGAGTCCATTGAAGACAGTATTGTCTACTCAGACTGGCAGCGGCTCTCCAGGGTCTCAGGCAGAGGTCTTTCACATCACCTACTTGCCTAGTCCCTTTAAGTGGAGATGCCAGGGATTGAACCTGGGACTTTCTGCATGCCAAGCAGATGCACTCCCCAGGGGTGGGGGGAGTGCCAGGAACAGCTGAAATTTAGATCAGCTGGAGCGCCAAAGAAGGGAGCTGAAGAGAAATCTTTGCTGCACCTTAGTTGGTACAAGGTCAGGTAGGGCTGCCAACTAAAAGTTGGGAAATTTCTGGAGATTTGGGGGTGGGTCCTGGAGAGGGGAGGGTTTGAGGAGGGGAGGGACCTCTGCAGCGTATAATGCCACAGAGACCATCCTCCACAGTGGCCATTTTCTCCAGGGCATTTTATTTCTATCACTGGAGATCAGTTGTAATTCTACGGGATCGCCAGGCCCCACCAGGGGATTGGCAACCCCTAAAGTCATGGAGGTTTCCTGGGAAGGGAACAAGTTAAACAACACTGCTTTGTTTTAGAACCTGCCACAATAGGGGCTGTTGTAGTTTGATTTAGCTGAATACATTTCCCCCTGTTATTATCTTACACCAGATTCTCATTTTTTGCATGCAAACTGATTACAATGGTTTTTTTTTAAGCATATGCTTTTTATGCATTTTCAGTACACGCTTTGTCATATATAGGGTCCCCCTTTGCCACCGGCAGGAGTTTTTTGGGCTGGAGCCTGAGGAGGGCAGGATTTGGAGAGGGGAGGGACTTCAGTGCCATAGAGTCCAATTGCCAAAGCGGCCATTTTCTTCAGGGGAACTGATCTCTATCGGCTGGAGATCAGTTATAATAGCAGGACATCTCCAGCTAGTACCTGGAGGTTGGCAACCCTAGTCATGTAATGTTCCTTTTGGTCTAGGGTTGCTGAGTTCGGATTGTGATATTCTTGAAGATTTTGGGGGTGGAGCCTGGGGAGGGCAGGGTTTGGGAAGGGGAGAGACCTCAGCAGGGTACCATGCCATAGAGTCCCCCTCCAAAGCTGCCATTTTCTCCAGGGGAACTGATCTCTGCGGTCTGGAGATCATTTGTAATCCCGGGAAATCTCCAGGCCCCACCTGGACGTTGGCAACTGTACCACTGACCCACAGGAGGACAGTTGTGTGTGTGGGGGGGGTTTCACTGAGAGGGCCAAACGTTGCTTCACATGAACACATGAAGCTGCCATATATTGAATCAGACCCTTGGTCCATCAAAGTCAGTATTGTCTGCTCAGACCGGCAGCGGCTGTCCAGGGCCTCAGGCAGGGGTCTATTCACATCACCTACTTGCCTAGTCCCTTTAACTAGATGGAGATGCCGGGGATTGAACCAGGGACCTTCTGCATGCCAAGCAGATACTCTGCCACTGAGCCACAGCCCCTCTCCGTGGCTCTCCAGGGCTTCAGGCAGGGGTCTTTCCCATCACCTACTTGCCTAGTCCCTTTAACTGGAGATGCCAGGGATTGAACCAGGGACCTTCTGCGTGCCAAGCTGATGTTCTACCATTGAGCTACGGCCCTTCCCCTCCTCAGTGCAGCTCTGGTCATGCTGCCTGGGAAACAAAAAAGAAACAGAAAAGATCTCCAGCTTTCAAGGCTGCCAGAAAGGAGAACTTGAAAGGAAGGTATTGGCTTGAGATCATTTTCCCTCACAGTGCAGGCTACCACCTGGACTATGATAGCAGCTCCCCCCGGAAAATTATCAGATCAAGGGGGGGAAAGCAGACAATTTCCCCCCCCCCCTCTCTGATAATGCAATCGCTTAGTTTAGGGAAGTGGTTATGTGGTGCCCTCCTCGCCCTCAGCAGTCTGGTTTGGGTACAACTCAAGGAGAGCGTTGCCGTTTTGTACATGAAAAGTGGCTTTTTCTGCTGACTCAAGGTGACATATGGAAGAGCAAAAACCCTATCAGCTCTCTCTAAAAAGCTGCCGAAAATCTCACAGGAACACCTGAAGCTGCCTTCTACTGAATCAGACCCTCGGTCCATCAAAGTCAGCCTTGTCTACTCAGACTGGCGGCGGCTCTCCTGGGTTTCAGGCAGGGGTCTTTCACATCACCTACTTGCCTTGTGCCTTTAACTGGAGATGCCAGGGATTGAACCTGGGACCTACTGCATGCCAAGCAGATGCTCTACCACTGAGCCACAGCCCCATCTCCATGGCTCTCCAGGGTCTCAGGCAGGGGTCTTTCACATCACCTGCTTGCCTAGTCCCTTTAAGTGGAGATGCCGGGGATTGAACCTGGGGCCTTCTGCATTCCAAGCAGATGCTCTACCACTGAGACACGACCCCTCCTTTTATGGGTGGTATAAGCCTCCAGGGAAGGTCTTCTGATACAGAAAACTAACCATGGAGGTTGCCAGGCCAACTGCTGTTGGGAGCAGTTCACTATGCAGTCTATAGTAGCTCCGTTCACAAGTCATAATGAATGTGTACACAGCCCATCTACAGTGTATTTTTAATTGTTCTTTTTTAATTGAGAGCCAGCGTGGCATAGTGGTTAAGAGTGGTGGACTCTACTGGAGAACCGGGTTTGATTCCCCACTCCTACACATGAGTGGCGGAGGCTAATCTGGTGAACTTGGAAGGCTTTAAGAGGGGAATGGACATGTTCATGGAGGAGAGGGGTATTAATGGCTACTAGTCAAATGGATACTAGTCATGTTGCATACCTATTCTCTCCAGGATCAGAGGAGCAGGCCTATTAGATTAGGTGCCATGGAACACAGGCAGGATGCTGCTGCTGCTGCAGTCGTCTTGTTTGTGGGCTTCCTAGAGGCACCTGGTTGGTCACTGGTGTGAACAGACTGCTGGACTTGATGGCCCTTGGTCTGATCCAGCAAGGCTTTTCTTACGTTTATGTCACTTCTGGGTTGTGCCGGAGGTTATGTCACCCTGGTGATGGTGATTCTCCCCATCGGCGGGGGAAAGAGGGCTTCTGGCAGAAGGTTTCCTTTGAGTCCGGGGGATCTGGCCGCCCTGCTTACCTATGGCTTTATTTAATTGCTGTATCGCTGTGATTCTGAGATGAACACTTCTCCTCAGAAAGGAACTAAAATAGCCTATAGTTCAGTTTGGGGGCATAAAGATTACAAGCAACCCACCCTGTGCTAGTCATCCTGCAAATGCCCCGCTGCGCCTTCCAATGGAAGCCATGGCGATGGTTCATTTTCTCATTTCTGAGTGCTCGTTCTTCCGAACGCCACAAAGGTAGTGGCATATTAAACCAGCTCAGTCAAACCTGCAGGTGTGGGGAAGGCCGGGCGCTGTGCCACAACAAATACCAACGTACCTCTGCCCTTGATAATCATCAGTGGGCAATGAACTGACTTGTATTTGTTTAAGAAGTTCCCTAACACAGTGGTTTGAATGGACCTCAGTCTGCCGAATTAAGGAACTGGGACGTGTCTCCGATGGGCAAGGAGGAGGGGGAAATTAAAGATAGGGGCTCTAATCCGGGCATTGTGGTACCATTAACCATAGAAGGGTGCATCTGTAGGCCTGCTATGGGTAAGGTGATCCCCAGAAGGCAGGGTGGCCAACAGGGTAGCCATGTTAGCAACATGGATCAAACAGTCCCCTTTTATCAGAAGCAAATATTGCAGTTTTGGCATACGTATGTAGCACAGAGAACCAGCGACATCCGGATGCCCTCAACCAGGCTTTTCGACTCTGGCCCCTGCCTGATGGAACTCTCTCCAATGAGACAGAGGCATAGTTAAATTGTGGAACTCCCTGCCCCAGGATGTGGGGTTCTAATACCAGAACTTGGGGTCATCTGCTGAAGCTGGAGGGTGAGAGATTCAAAACTGGTAAATTGAAGGAATTCTTCATACAGCACATAGTTAAATTGTGGAACTCCCTGCCCCAGGATGTGGTGATGGCTGCCAACTTGGAAGGCTTTAAGAGGGGAGTGGACATGTTCATGGAGAAGAGGGCTATCCATGGCTACTAGTTAAAATGGATACTAGTCATGATGCAAACCTATTATCTCCAGGTTCAGAGTACCATGCCTATTATCTTAGGTGCTGTGGCACACAGGCAGGATGGTGCTGCTGCAGTCGTCTTGCTTGTGGGCTTCCTGGAGGCACCTAGTTGGGCCACTGTGTGAACAGACTGCTGGACTTTTTTTTTTTATATAAATTTTATTAGGTTTTATACTAGAAATTTTCCATTACATTGAACAACATCTATAACAATATCAAATTTCAATTCTAACTTAAAGTTGTTATAGTTCCATATCTTATAATAAAAAAAAAGAAAAAAGAAAAATGGAAAATTTTTTTGACTTCCCCTTCACCTCTATCTGCCTCTTAATAAAAAGTTCATCCCGTCGTAGGTAATCTAATCTTAATAAACTATCAATACCATATATAGAAAGAAAAAACATAGTCTGTTAGTAAATATACTTATACTTAATCATTATAAAAAAGATCAGAAATAATCCTCTGGATCAGATTAGAAAATATTCTTCCATTGGTTCTTGTAGGTTCTTGTAGGTTATCCGGGCTGTGTAACCGTGGTCTTGGAATTCCAAGACCACGGTTACACAGCCCGGATAACCTACAAGAACCAATGAACTCTGACCGTGAAAGCCTTCGACAATATTCTTCCATTCTTCCCATTTTTAACTCATATTCACAATAATGCATCCACGCCCCCCATTCCCCCAAAAACCGAACGTCATTTTCTTCATTTAGAATAGCTGTGAGTTTTGCCATTTCTGCAACTTCAAACATTTTAACAATCCAGTCTTTTTTCTCAGGAGTTTCTAGCCCTTTCCATTTCGCTGCATAAAGCAGTCTCGCAGCTGTTGTGGCATAAATCAAAAAAGTTCTTTGTATTGCTAAGTCGTCTGGAATCATACTCAGTAGCATCATTTCTGGTGTTTTGGGTATATTCTTTTGTAGTATTAATCTCAATTCATTATAGATCATGTCCCAGAAGTCTTTGGCTTTGTCACAGGTCCACCACATGTGATAAAAGGAACCAATTTCTTTGTTACATTTCCAACAAGTAGGGGACATCGTTTTATAAATCTTTGCAATTTTCTTGGGTGTTAAATACCATCTATACATCATTTTATAAATGTTTTCTCGCACTGACTGTGCTTTTATTCCTTTTAGATCTTTGGACCATAATCTTTCCCATTTATTTAAAACAATATCATGTCCCAGATTTTGAGCCCAATCGATCATAGTTGGTTTAATCGTATCCTGCTCACAATATATTGTTAAAAGGAGATTATACATTTTAGAAATCAGTTTTGTATTATTATCTAGTAAAATCCTTTGAAAAGGAACAGACTGCTGGACTTGATGGGCCTTGGTCTGATCCAGCAGGGCCTTTCTTATGTTCTTATGAGACCCGGGCCCTGCGGGACCCAATTCAGTTCCGCAGAGCCTGTAAGACGGAGATGTTCTGCCAGGCCTGTGGTTGAGGACAGCGATGGTCCATGCATAAACTGGCCTCCCCCCCTTTTCCCTCTTCTTCCCTTTCCCTTATTTCCCTCCTTTCTCTTTTTCCTTTTCTCCTTCCCATTCCTTTCCCCCCTTCTTTTCTCCCTTCCTCTTTCCCTTGTTGGACCCACAAACAAAAAACTGTGGCCCGGTCATTCATTTTTGGGTCTCCCATATCTGTCCCTCCTGTCGTCATACCGGACAACATTGGGGGCACCGAACTTTCATGGAGCGAAGGAACAAAATCCTAGCTTTTAAACAAACTGGTTTTATTTAACTAAATGTGATTTTATTATTATTGGTCGTTTGATTCCCCAGTCCTCCACATGGGCATTGGATGCTAATCTGGTGAACTGGATTTGTTTACTCCTACAGTCCTACACGAAGCCAGCTGGGTGACCTTGGGCTAGTCACACTCTATCAGCCCCACCTACCTCACAGGGTGTCTGTTGTGGGGAGGGGAAGGCGACTGTAAAAGTAGAGAAAAAGGTAGACTCCTTAAAGGTAGAGAAAATCAGGATATGAAAACCAAATCTTCTTCTTCTTCTCCTCCTCCTCCTCCTCCTCCTCAGAAAGTGGGAGGGAGCCCAGTGGGGCTATTGCCCAGTTCCCTTTCTAATTGGTCTTGTAAGATCTGGTTGGCTGTGCAGATTAAAACAACGTTGCTTTGGCGGCAGCTGCCACCGCAGTATTTATTTTATCCTGTTCCTTGTTCTTCTTTCCTAGTGTATTGTCTAAATTACCCATTCTTCTTCCCTGAACTTTGGACTTTCCCTGGGTGTATGTGCATGCCTCTGCTTCCCATGGCAGCCATTTTGTGGTTTGTTCTACCTTCTGCAGCGGCCATTTTGTGGTTGGCTCCTCCCCCCATGGCGGCCATTTTGTGGTTGCACTCACCACTCCGTGTCAGAATTCCAAAGGTGCCCACAGGCTCAAAAGGTTTGGGGACCCCAGTTGTACAGGTTCAACAAGATTATGGACCTCTCCCCCAGGGGTTTTCCCATTCAGCCACTGACCACTTCAGACCATAACCTGGGCCCAATAAGACTCACTGCTATCTAAGAATAAGTTTGGTTCTTTCTGCTTCTCTCCACAAATCATGCTCAGTTGAGCATCTCCAACCTTTTGGAGTATTTTGAAAGCATCAACAGGTGCGTGAACAGCAATGATCCCACAGACATAACATTTTGACTTCCAAAATGCTTTTTGCCAAAGGGTTCGGAATCAGTCCAGCATTCATGGGGTCACCGGACGTGTTCTGTCATGGATTAGTAAGCTGATGACGAGCAGGAAGCAAGAATCAATGGGTAGTTCTTGCAGTGAAGGGAGGGGGGAAGAAGGAAGAAGAAGAAGAAACTCTAGGATCAGAGGAACATGCCTATTATATTCCCCACTCCTACACATGAGCAGCAGACTCGGATCTGGTGAACTTGGAAGGCTTTAAGAGGGGAATGGACATGTTCATGGAGGAGAGAGGTATTCATGGTTACTAGTAAAACTGGATGCTAGTCATGATGCATACCTATTCTCTCCGGGATCAGAGGAGCATGCCAAATATATTAAATGCTGTGTAACACAAGACAGGACAATGCTGCTGCAGTCGTCTTGTTTGTGGGCTTCCAGGAGGCATCTGGTTGGCCACTGTGGGAACGGACTTGATGGGCCTTGGTCTGGTCCAGCATGGCCTTTCTTATGTTCTTAAGAAGAAGAAGAGTTGGTTTTTATATGCCAACTTTCTCTACCACTTAAGAGAGAATCAAACTGGCTTACAATCACCTTTCCTTCCCCTCCCTACAACAGACACCCTGTGAGGTAGGTGGGGCTGAGAGAGCTGTGACTAGCCCAAGGTCACCCAGCTGGTTTCGGGTGGAGGAGCAGGGAAACCAATCCAGTTCACCAGATTAGCCTCCACCGCTCATGTGGAGGAGTGGGGAATCAAACCCGGTTCTCCAGATCAGATTCCACTGCCCCAAACCACCGCTCTTAACAACTACACCACACTGGCTTTCTGCAGAGAGGCATGCAATGGGAAACCACTTCCGAACATCTGTTGCCTTGAAAACCCTACGGGGTCACCATAAGTCAGCTGCGGCTTGATGGCAAAAAAGAGAGAGATCGAGATCCACCTTTAGATTGTTCTCCTTGACATTATTGCATTTTATAGCAAGGGATCTTTGTGCTTCTTTGACCCTCGCATACTTTCAGGTGATGATTTTATGGCGGGAAGGATGGCAGTGATTTGTGCTGTGAGTGGCGGTTGGTAGGCGGGGCTGGAACTTGGAAGACCGCAACTCTTTAATTTTTTTTTAATGAGCCGGGCTCAATGAATGTGTAATAGGCAAGCTCGTATGCCGTGCCAACGCAAGGCATTTTGCCGCCGGAGGCCACCGTTGCCTACACCCTGCCCCAAAGCCATTAATACTCCTTGGCTCTTCACTCCCACGCTCCTCTTCTAAAAACGACACAACAAAACCATGCAAAACTCTTGCGAGGCCTCTTTTCATTATTTATTTATGCCCCGCCAGGGACCCAAAGCAGCTTACATCGTTCTCCCCACCACACTGACTGGAACCTCCAAATTCACAGGCAGTCAACCTCTGAATCCCAGTGCCCGGAGGCAGTATCAGAGTGGCCTCTATGCCCTGTTGTTGGACCTCCAGGGCAACTGTTTGGCCACTGTGTGGAACAGGATGCTGGACTAGATGGACCGCTGGTCTGATCCAGCGGGGCTCTTCTGATGTTCTTAGGATGCTGGACTAGATGGACAACTGGTCTGATCCAGCAGGGCTCTTCTTATGTCCTTAGGATACTGGACTAGATGGACCACTGGTCTGATCCAGCAGGGCTCTTCTTATGCTCTTAGGATGCTGGACTAGATGGACCACTGCTCTGATCCAGCAAGGCTCTTCTTTTGTTCTTAGGATGCTGGACTAGATGGATCACTGCTCTGATCCAGCGGGGCTCTTCTTATGTTCTTAGGATGCTGGACTAGATGGACCACTGCTCTGATCCAGCAAGGCTCTTCTTATGTTTGGGGAGGGGCTGTGGCTCAGTGGTAGAGCATTTGCTTGGCATGCAGAAGATCCCAGGTTCAATCCCCGGCATCTCCAGTTAAAGGGACCAGGCAAGTAGGTGATGTGAATAGACCCCTGCCTGAGACCCCGGAGAGCTGCTGCTGGTCAGAGTAGACAATACTGACTTTGATGGACCAAGGGTCTGATTCAGTATAAGGCAGCTTCATGTGTTCTAAGGATACTGGACCAGATGGACCACTGGTCTGATCCAGCAGGGCTCTTCTTATGTTCTTATACTCGTATCCATACAGTAGTCCTTTGCTAGCATAGAATACTTTCACCTCTCATTAAGATAGGACTTAAAAGCGTTTTGTCTTTTTCTTTGCCTGCCACTAAAAGTGGAGAATGTAATTTTCTGTTTAAACAACACCCCAGGGGAAATTTTGTTCCTGGAAAACAATACTTGAGAAAGTACTGAAAAGCGCTGTTTTCTCATTCATAAAATCAACATCCTCTTCCTTACTGGAATATCAGTAGCTGGTCCAAAAGGAGGATTTAATTGTGTAGCAATTGGGAGTGAAACGGCTAGTTGTGGTACCACTCACATGCCCCCGTGCTGAGTCACCGTGATCATAGGAATCTTCTGATCTGAGTAATGAAGATGGGAATGTTTGGGCCACACTAGGTCAGATTCCAGTTGTATGTTTCAGAGGTCTGCAGGAGAAGAGTTAGAGTCAAGTCTGGTAGCACTTTAAAGACCAAAAAGATTTTAGGGGTATAAGCTAAGAATCATGGAGTTGGAAGGGACCACCAGGGTCATCTAGTCCAACCGCCTGCACAATGCAGGAAATTCACAACTGCCTCCCCCACACCCGCAGTGACCCTTACTCCATGCCCAGAAGATGGCAACAAACACCCTCCAGGATCCCTGGCCAGTCAGGCCTGGAGGAAAAATTGCTTCCTGACCCCCAAGTGGTGATCGGCATTACCCTGGACATGTGAGAAAGGGTAATGCGAGCCACATGCTGGCGCAACCCTTCCTGTCCTCCCTCTCATGATGAAGGGAGCTATAACTCGGAAGCGTACACCCCGAAAATCTTGTTAGTGTTTAAGGTGCTACTGGAGAAGAATCTACCCATTCCAATGGTTCGAATCTTGGCCTGAAGACGAAATAGCTCCATCTGAGAGCCAGCGTAGTGTAGTGGTTAAGAGCAGTGGTTTGGAGCAGTGGACTCTAATCTGGAGAACCGGGTTTGATTCCCCACTCCTCCACATGAGTGTCAGAGGATAATCTGGTGAACTGGATTTGTTTCCCCACTCCTACACACGAAGCCAGCTGGGTGACCTTGGCCAAGTCACAGCTCTGTTAGAGCTCTCTTAGCCCCACCTACCTCACAGGGTGTCTGTTGTGGGGAGGGGAGGGGAAGGTGATTGTAAGCCGGTTTGAGTCTCCCTTAAGTGGTAGAGAAAGTTGGTATGTAAAAACTAACTCTTCTTCTTCTCCTTCTCCTTCTCCTCCTCCGAATGGTCCTAGTGGAGCCATCTGTTGTTGCCCACGATGTGGCCACTTTTCCCACAATCACCTCTATTCATGTGTTTTGCAGGGTTTCATAATGCTTCAAAATAATGCCAAGATGTATTTGACCCCAGAGAATTGTGGGACAAAAGTACTGAGAATGTACAGCGCAGGCAACAAGTGATGAATCACAGTAGACTTCAACTCATGGTTTGGGACCGTCGGGTGGCTCACAAGAACCTTGGAGAGCGACCATTTTGTTGTTCTTATTTCTAGGGTGCAGAGAGCAAGGGGAGGACAGGCAGCATGCTATAGCCATGTCTCATCGGATCTCAGAAGCCAAGCAGGGGTAGGTACTTGGATGGGAGACCACCAAGGAAGGCTTTGCAGAGGAAGGCAATGGTCACCCACCTCTGCTTCTCCCTTTCCTTGAAAGCCCCTTGTGGGGGTCGCCGCAAGTCAGTTGTGACTTGAGAGCACCGACGTATGTAGAGAGCAATAGTGTCCTACCCTCTGCCTCTCTGTGCATGCACTCCGAGGGTAGCAGTAGGACAGTGACGGCCCCAAACACATTCAGGCAACTCCCTGATATACAGCCCCCCTCCCAAAATGCCCCCCCTCAGCACGTGGCATTCAGGTAATGCTCCAGAGTAAGGTCTTTGTAGCCTCCATCCGTTATACCTTCAATACCATGTTGGAGCTGGGTTTTTTGTTTGTTTTAGAATGGCCCTTCTTCCTTTACCTGTGTAAAATCTGTGCATGCATTAAGGTCTTTGCAGCCGGTGGTGATTCTGCAGCAGTGTGGCAGGAGCCGTAGCTCAGTGGCAGAGAATCTGCTTGGCGTGCAGAAGGCCCTGGGTTCAATCCTCAGCATCTCCAATTAAAAGGGACAATTTATTAGGTGATGTGAAAGACCTCTGCCTGAGACCCTGGAGAGCCGCTGCCAGTCTGAGTAGACAGTACTGACCTTGATGGACCAAGGGTCTGATTCAGTATAAGGCAGCTTCATATGAAGGAACCGCGGCTCACTGGTCCCAGGTTCAATCCCCAGCATCTCCAGGTAAAAGGTTCAGATTGTAAGGGATGTGAAAGACCTCTGCCTGACATCTGGAGAACTGCCAAGTCTGAGTAGACAATTCTGATCTTCATAGACATAGGTGTGATTCTGTATAAGGCAGTTTCATGTGCTCATGTGACCCTGAAGAGCTGCTACCAGTCTGAGTAGACAATACTGATCTTGTCTGATACAGTATAAGGCACCTTTATATGTACACTTATACAGTGGGAGAAACCACTATCAAAGCATAGCTAGTGGAACAGGAGTGTAGAGGAGAGGTTGGGCTGTGGCTCAGTGGTAGAGCATCTGCTTGGCATGCAGAAGGTACCAGGTTCAATCCCCGGCATCTCTAGTTAAAGGGACTAGGCAAGTAGGTGATGTGAAAGACCCCTGCCTGAGACCCTGGAGAGCCGCTGCCGGTCTGAGTAGACAATACTGACTTTGATGGACCAAGGGTCTGATTCAGTAGAAGGCAGAACTGTCTGAGCGATTTAACAACGAGTCGGACAGAGTTATCTGGCCTTTTCAGAACAAGATAGAACAGAAGCCTCTGTGGAATTAGAAGTCAAGGGTGGAGCATTTCTTCCAAGCTGGAAGAGCCTCTTAGGGTGCTAGCACATGATCATTTCCAACCTTACAACCTTCTTGATGATACTTGATCAGTCCCTTGTTGCTTTTGAGAGAGTCTTCTTTTAAACCAGCGACGGCTGCTCGGCGAGGGGCTGCAATCCAGCTCTAGTAGGAGGAGACGTTTTGCCAATCCGGCGTGCACGCTCCACAGACACACAGGTCTTCCATGCCTCGAGGTGGTTTTGCCTCTGAGCCAGAGAGTCCAGCTGGCAGGAGGGTAGGCCTGTTTGTACCCCACAACGCTCTTCTCCTTCATGCCAAGGAGGACGCGGGTTCCCTGTAACCATGTAAATCGGTTGCCCACCTGAAATTAAGTCATCCTAGGAGGCTGAGGTACTTTAACATAAGCTTAACCCTCTTTTTCTTTATTTTAATCTGGTCGGCAAAGAGTTAATTCCCCCCCTTCACCACCAATTTAATTCTCTCCGTTCTTTTAATTATTTTTCTCATCACGTGCAGCGAAGGTCTCTCTCTCTCTCGCTCTCTCTCTCTCTCTCTTTTTGAGAAATTTCTTTCCCGTTCATCCCCTGCTCTTCACCGATGTTTCTGTCCGGGGGGGGGGGGGGGTCGTTTTTAACTGTGTTTGCTGGTATAACAGTTCTGCAGATCACCCACTTTGCTTCTGTTCTTCCTCCCCCCCCTTTTCTTTTTTTGGGTTTATGGAATTTTACTGTGCTTTGGGCGTTGCCAGGATCTTGCATTTCTCCAAAGCATCGCACGAGAGCCTGAGTAGCTACTCACTACAAAACATGTGCCGCTTGCCACTGAGTAATTTCCTTCTGGGTATAGCTGAGGGGTGACTCAGAGGCAGGCCGGGCAGCTGGCCGCACGGTTGCAAAGCGTGGTGGACTCTGCCTGGAATTTCCATCCAGGCAGGGTCTGGATTCAGGATCCCTCGACGGTGCCGAACACAGCAGGGGGGGTTGCAGCAGGAGGAAATAGTTCACGGCGAGTCATCCTGCGGTTGAGATGATTCAAGGGTCCTTCTACTGGTGGTCGGAGAGGCACGTGGACGGGTTGACTCCCCGAAACCCGAGTTCATCTCTGGGAAGTTACATTTCCCACCAATCTGATTCTTATCCAGTGAATAATTTCCAGATTTGAAGAGCTGTGGTGGTTGTTTTTCTTGGAATGAGCATTGTGGGATTCTAGCCACATGCAGCAGGCAGGTTGGGTTTTTTTTTTTAAGAGGGGGCTTTTTTGTTTTGACTCAGAATGAAACTTTCAGAATATTAAAAAAAACGAAAGTTGCATTTTTCTGCCTTCGATTGAGCCATTTGTAACCTTTCAGAGTGGCTGGTTTCGAGGGTCAAGCCACACCGTCTTTGTTGCCTCTTAGCAGTCTTTGTTACCTCTTGAAAATTGCGGAAGGGCTTTCTGAGCTCGGGGAAGCCAAATGGTGAAGATCGCCTTTTGTTTCTGTAAGTTTGAAGAAGAAAGGTCCTCTCCCACTGTAGATACAGGCTGGTTTGCTAACAGAACTCTAAAGGATGGGCAAAATGTAAGTTTGAAAACGTTGAGCTATTTATGAATTGATTTTAAACTAAGATTTCCAGGTGTGTGTGTTTGAGTGGTCGTTTTGTTGAGGTGTTTTCAACGTCCCTCTAACTCATTGTTTGCCATTTTGTTTTTAAATTATTTTCATCGATCTGGAGTTTAGCATTGTTTCTTGGCCAGGGGAGGGGCTGTGGCTAAGTGGTAGAGCCTCTGCTTGGTATGCAGAAGGTCCCAGGTTCAGTCCCCGGCATCTCCAGTTAAAGGGGCTAGGCAAGTAGGTGATGTGAATAGACCCATGCCTGAGACCCTGGAGAGCCACTGCCAGTCTGAGTAGACAATACTGACTCTGATGGACCTTGATGGTCTGGTTCAGTATAAGGCAGCTTCATGTGTTCATGTGTTCACCTTTATCAAGAGGGAGTTGGGGACAGGGTAGTTGAGGGACTGGGGAGTTGGATCTGGGAGATCCACATCCAGATCTTGTTTTGGACCCATCATGCAGCAACTAATTCATTTCTTAGCCTCTGTCCTCTGTCTGTAGAATGGGGATTTGGCCAGTCTGCCTCCCAGGGTCGTTGTAAAGGCAAGCCCCACAAAGAAAGCAGAGCACAAAGCGAGGAAAACATGATTATGAGGCTTAAGGATATTAAAAATGGTGGCATTAACCAGGTCTGCCATCTGGAGTTCCTTAGAGGAAGGGTGGGGTCGATAATTATTGATGGCAGGGGTGAAAAGAAGGTGCTATGGGACTGTTTCGAGAGACGCACACAGAGAGAGATTACAAGTAAGACATTTCCTTTTGCCCTGATCGATGGCCCTATCTGGCTTGATCTCATCAGATCTTGGAAGCTAAGCAAAATCTGCCCTGTTTAGTACTCAGATGGGAGACCACCAAGGAAGCACAGGGTCGCTATGCAGAGGCAGGCAATGGCCAACCACCTCCGAACATCTCTTGCCTTAAAAGCCTTGTGGGGTCACCATAAGATGGTTGTGACATGATGGCGCTTCCCACCACCACCACGTGTTCAACGGAGTGCCAGATTTGCCTTGGTGAACGAGTTCAAGGTCCATGCAATCTTATTACCAACACTGGCCAGCAGGATGTCCCCAGGCACTTATAAGCAGAGCCCCGCGTTGGTGGTCTCCCCTTGTTCTTGACCCCCAGCATCCGGTACTTTGAAGTGCACTGCCCCTGCACTTGGAGGTTTGCCGCCTTAAGCCCTGACCGTTAGTGACAGACCCGCCTTCTTTGAATTTGCCTTGACTTTGCATCAAGTTGTTATCAAGTTTGCTGTGTGTGTGTGTGTGTGTGAGTGCGTGTGTGTGTGTGTCAAGGCAGGTGCTGATTCATTTCCAAGCAGCGGAGAACACAGTTAGCCAAAAGTGTGGTGTTGGTCTTCGGGAGAATGGATTTGTTGGCAACGGAAGGCAATTTCCTGTGAGCTTTCAGCGCAGCCCCATTCTGTGATGCGTGAGTAGGTGGTGAGCTAAGAGGCTGTTATGAAACCAGATTCAAGGCAGCTCCTTGAAGCCTGGAGTGGGGAGGGCGAAACTCTGGGGCTGCCTCACTGTGTCACACGGTAGGGTCCGTGCCCTGTGGTCTCGTTTGGAGTAAGAACAGCACTGCAGCGAATTTAATATTCTCTTCTGCACGCTGCTTTTTGGGGATGAAATGAGAAGATGTGGGCACAGGGAACAGCACGTCCAAGGCATGTGGATTAGTTGGCTGAACGCGGGTTGTTTTCTTTTTTCTTTTTAATTTAAAAAGGAAACACTGCTTCTCATTGCTCTTCTCAACTCGGTGCGTCGAAACTGCTTTATCATAGATCGACAGCTCTGCTACATCATGGAGTGCATTGGTCCTACTCCCTGACTGGTTATCCGCAGGGAGAAAGCATCTCTTCCAGTGGGGGGTGGGGGTGGTTGAGAATCGTTTCAGAGAATTATTCTGGATAAATTGTTGACCTACTGACTTCAGATAAGAGGAAGAATCGGGAACAGAAACTTCACCGGCATTTCCCCCTCTTTTGCTTGTAGCAGAGTCAGGAACCGTCCAGCAGAGGAGAGGCGTTCGCCGCATGCACACCCGGACGGATCTGGAGCCCAAGATGAAATTAACTCTCGTCTTCCCGAGTATTGGCTGGAATTCCACTGGCTTTTTCGAGAGTGGTAAGTTGAGTGCAATTCAGTTCCAGGGGACTTTGGTTTTGATTGACTTTTAAAAAATCCTTTTTTCTAATGGCTTGTTTGGTGTTTGCCCTTGAGGTCCTGCAAGGAAGGTTATGATTGTTCCCATTTTAGAAGTCCAAGAACTGAGGCTGTGTAAACTATGCGTTGTCCACTCCCTTCAGTTGCTAATTAAACTTAAGATTGGGGACAGGGGGAACCTCAAGGAGGTGAATATTTTAGCTGGAAAGATTTTTGAGTGCCCAGGACAAGGAGCCAACAAGAGATGTCTAGCTCACACGAACCATTGGAGTCCTGCTTATAAAACACGTTTCTAGCCCTGCATGCACCTCCTGCCAGTGGTCTTTTTTGTCTTGGTCTTTCCTCCTGTTTTGGCTTGTGGCACTTTCTGACCTGGATCATGCAGGCTCTGATCAGTTTGCTCTCTTGAGTACCATCGCTCTGCCACAGGAGGCTGGACTGGATTTCGCTGTGGGTCTGCGTCTCATCCTCCATGACTTTGTTTCTATGGATATTCTCGTAAGCGGTGACCGTTTCAAAGTGTGGCTTTTTCTCCTATGTGATCGTTGTTACATTATTACTGCTGAAACAGAATTTCTTCCCGGAGTTATACCCTTGTGGTTCTGACGATCTCTAACGTTCGCTGGGAATTCTCTGAATATTCGGGTATTTGCTGAATATTTCAAATCTGCCTTTGTCACACTGCGATGTGAGGTTTGCTTTCAGTACTTGATGCTTGACCCCTTGATATGTGATAGTGCTGGAGAGCTGGCGTGTTGTGGTCTTGAGTGTCCGACAGCATTCAATAAATGATGTGTGATTATCTCGTTTCGCTTCGTTTTGCTCTGTTTGATAGCTGACATGAAATGGTGTATAGTATTGAGAACTGAATAGAATTTGGTACAAGATAGCACGTGATAGGGAGGGAAGGCGACAGGGTATAGCCCAATCTTGTCAGATATTGGTAGCTTAGCAGGGTCGGTACCTGCCCACCAAGGAAGACTGCAGAGGAAGGCAATGGCAAACCACCTGTGCTTCTCCCTTGCCTTGAAAGCCCCTTACTGGGGTCGCCATAAGTCAACTGTGACTTGATGGCACTTTACACAAACGCACGCACACAGTATGTGATAGTTAATATGTCATGAGAAGTCATATTTGATGCAAAATAACATAAACTTGCTATTGATGGCCATTAACGTAAGTTACTTTAAAAGAGGATTAGACAGATTAGTGGGAGCATATGTCCACCAGTAGCTACTAGCCATAGTGACTGAAGAAAAAACCCCATTGTCAGCCTTGTGAAGGCTGGTTGGCCACTGTGTGAAACAGGATGCTGGCGTAGATGGACCAATGGTACGCTGCCTCTGAACATGAAGGTTGAGGCTGGAGGGTGAGAGATTCAAAGCAGATAAAAAGAAGCATTTCTTCACACAGTGCACAGTTAAATTGTGGAACTCTCTGCCCCAGGATGTGGAGATGGCTGCCAACTTGGAAGGCTTTAAGAGGGGAGTGGACGTGTTCATGGAGGAGAGGGCTATCCATGGCTGCTAGTAAAAATTGATACTAGTCATGATGCATACCTATTCTCTCCAGGATCAGAGGAGCATGCCTAATATATTGGGTGCTGCGGAACGCAGGCAGGATAATGTGGCTCAAAAAACTCATACCCGCCACCCGGGGAGCGATCCTGCTCCCACCCGGGACCCGGGCGAACCGCATGGGGCTCCAGCCACGGGCAAGCAGCTCGGAGAGCACCATCCCAGCTCCAATCCGAGCGCCAGGCGAACCCTCCGGGGCTCTAGCTGGGCAGGGTAAAGGGGGTTAAACGTTGGTGATGTCCAGGGGAGAGATGGGTGTGGAGAAATCAGTATTGGTAATGAGCCATGAATGCAAGGTCTTTATTCAGCCCAGGTCAATGCATATGTCTTTAGTTTGAATATCAAGTGTAATTCAGCAGTTTCTCTTTCCAACCTCCCTTTGAAATTCCTTTGTAGTTCTCTTACAAAGGAATTTCAAAGGGAGATTGGAAAGAGAAACTGCTGAATTTTACACTTGATATTCAAACTAAAGACATATGCATTTACCTGGGCTGAATAAAGACCTTGCATTCATGGCTCATTACCAATGCTGATTTCTCCACACCCATCTCTCCCCTGGACATCACAGACACTTCTGCATACCACACCTAATCCCATCACGCCTGCTATTCACATTTACATACTGTTAACATTTACATGCTAATGCTTGTCTGAATTCACTCTCCTCTACTTAAAGACATGGATTAACATTCTAGCTGTATCTGAAGAAGTGAGCTGTGGCTCACGAAAGCTCATACCCTGCCAGAAAATATTTTTGTTAGTCTTTAAGGTGCTACTGGACTCTTGCTCTTTTCTAAAACCAATACCAGGCAGTCGGATTTTGAGACAGAGCTTCAGATTGACAATATGCGTTTGAAGTACACATTCAGAAGTTCACCTTCAAGCTTGGAGTAGTGGAAAGTGTGTGGGGGAATGGTGGGAAAGAAATTTGAAGCATGTGAATGTTCACTCTGGCTCTGCTTCCTAAATGAGTCATGCGTCCAGGGCTGTTGTGTGCCTCGTGCTTTTGCGGCTGGCGAGTGTGCAAACACTGGAATGTGACGCCAGGTGCAGTGATCGGTATCGGAGAGTCTCTGTGTTTACTTTGAAAAAAGCAGGATTCTAGCCCTTAAGGGTGTAAAGATAAGCTCAAAAGTTCAGGGCGGTGTCAGGTGAAATTTCACTGGCTGGGGGCAGAGAGGATCGGGCAGGACCTCGAAGCCTTCCATACCCTGCGGAGCTCTCCCCTCCCCTCCCTTAAGGGTTGCCAAATGCCTGGAGGGGGGAGGAAACACGTTCTGCTTTTGGTGGTGGAAAATGCCTTCAAGTCACAGCCAACTTATGGCGACCCTGTAGAGTGTTTCAAGGCAAGAGATGTTGGGAAGTGGTTTTCCATCATCTGCCTCGGCGTGGGCTGAGACAGTTCAGAGAGAACTGTGACTGGCCCGAGGCCACCCAGCAGGCTTCATGTGGAGGAGCAGGGAAACAAACCCGGTTCTCCAGATTAGAGTCCGCCGCTCATGGGGAGGAGTGGGGAATCAAACCCGGTTCTCCAGATTAGAGTCTGCCGCTCTTAACCACTACACCATGCTGGCTCTAATAGAGGCTTTTAATGCACTGTTATTTTCCAGGTGATTCCTTTTCTCTCCATGCCGTGAAAACCTTCAGCTGCCCAATTTCTACACATTAAGATTCTGTTAAAGGGAAGGAACATTTCTCCCCCAAGGTTGTTGAATAAGATGTGACTTAGCTTCTGAGTAGACTTGCTTAGGCTTGCTTCCTACGTTAAGCAAAAATAGCCAAACATTAACGATTTGCATATCTTAGCTTCTCTTGCAGAAGACGCTCACTGGTATTTTAGAAAATGGCCTCCTGTCTCGTGCAGCCCACACATGGCTTGGCTCTCTTGCTTGAGCTGTCTGCAGTGAGTCCTGGATTTCTGATCTAAAATAGTGCCGAGATCACAAGCCATGTCTGAAAGCCCCATGTTCTTGTGTCGAAGTTCCTCCCAGCAATCCTAAGTGTGTATGTGATAATCACTTTAGTTTCCTCCACAATACTGGTACTCTGCACATGTGCAGAGGGCGCTCTTCTCGCTTGATTATTACATCCTATGTTCCAGGGCTGAGTTCAGGAAGGGAAATTAAGTTCCTGTACAAAGTCTTTAGAAAGCTTTAAGCAGGGTTTAGAGCAGAGCTTCTTAACTTTTCCCACTCGCGACCCCTTTTCGCCCAAGAAATTTTGACTTGACCCCGAGGTATATAAAATAGGTATACAAATCAAACATTAATTGATAATAAATCATAAAGAAATTTTAAAATAATTCATTGGTATACATATAATTTTACCATTTACTGTTGCCAAATTTTTCGCGACCCCCACATTCAGTTACATGACCCAATATGGGGTCGTGACCCACAGTTTAAAAAGCTTTGGTTTAGAGCAGGGGTCCCCAACAGGATGCTAGTGGGAACCATGGCGCCCACCAACACATTTCCTGGTGCCTGACAAGTGTTTTTTTGAAAGTGGGCAGGGCCAGGTGGGGTTTCTGCCCAACAAGGGTTGGAGATTTGATTGGCCATTGGAGATTTGATTGGCCATGCAGATTTTTAAATACATTGCTTTTGGCAGTAGCTGCCACCACAGCACAAGGATCTTCAATGAAGGAAAGATTAAATTGTGTTAAATTGTGGAACTCCCGGCCCCAGGATGTGGTGATGGCAGCCAACATGGAAGGCTTTAAGAGGGGAGCAGACATGTTCATGGAGGAGAGGGCTATCCGTGGCTACTAATCAGTATGAATGCTAGTCATGATGCACACCTATTCTCTCCAGGATCAGAGGAGCAGGCCTATTACATTAGGTGCTGAGGAACACAGGCAGGAGGATGCTGCTGCAGTCGTCTTGTTTGTGGGCTTCCTGGAGGCCCCTGGTTGGCCACTGTGTGAACAGACTGCTGGACTTGATGGACCTTAGTCTGATCCAGCAGGGCTTTTCTTATGTTCTTAAAGATGCGGCAGCATTTTTGGCGGCTGGCTCAATTTTCTTCAGCAGCCATTATGTGGTTGCGCCCACCACGGAGTGTCAGAGCTCCAAAGGCTTTAAAAAGGTCGGGGGACTCCTGGTTTAGAGAAATCCATGGAGGACGGGTCTCTGAATGGCTGTTACCCAGGACCGATAATTGGAACCTCTACATGCAGAGGCAGTGTACCCCTGAATACCAACTGTTTGGGAACGAACAATAGGGAAGGGCACCTTTCATGCCTAGCATATGGGCTTCCCAGAAACATCTCACTGGCCTCTCTGACAAAAGAGGGTGCCGGACTAAATAGACCCTTGTTCTGGTTCATTAATTCAGCGGACTATATGACCTAGTGAGAGCTGCTTCACATAAGGTCCCGCTCACCAAAGCTGTTTGCTTTGCACACGTTCTTAATAGTTCTCCAGAATGGGGAAGGGGTAAAGTGGGATGCTTGTGTGTACCGTCAAGGCACATCAGGCTTGAGGCAGCCCTGTAGGGTTTCCGAGACGAGAGACGTTCGGAGGTGGTTTGCCGTTGTCTGCCTCCGGGTGGGCTGAGAGAGTTCTGGGAGAACTGTGACTGGCCCAAGATCGCCCAGCAGGCTTCATGTGGAGGAGTGGGGAATCGAACCAGATTCTCCAGATTAGAGTCCACCGCCCTTAACCACAACACCACGCTGGCTCTGAAGTGGACGACTGCAGCGTTTAGTGGGCTAGTACTATTTTGTATCCAAGGATGCAACTGCTCACCAGTAATAATTGGGGATCAAGGAGAGAATCAATCAACACATTTATTTTTTTAATTATTTTTTATTTTTTATTTGCATCCCATTTTTTAACCCTTTCAAGGCCCACCAGGGCAACTAACAATATAAAACCTACATGATAAAATCATATTTTAAAACCATTAAAATCAACCCCCTCCCAAACACACCTCATTAAAACAATTTAAAAAACTGAGTTAAAAATAGTCACGGTGCATACAAAACCTAGCTGAAATGCATCCAAAACGTACAAACATTGGGCAGGAAGGAGGGATGACAAAGGGAACGCCAAACAAAAGAATGAAGTCTTCCCCTGCTGGAGCAAGATGGAAACAGAAGGGGACAGACAAATGGCCCTGGGGAAGAGTTCCAGAACTTTGGTGCCATGACCAAGAAGGCCCTCACCTCAGTTGCTGTCCACCTAATCTCAGAATTTCATTTATAGGCAGATTTCAGAATAAGAAGGCAATTTAATAAAATAGTATAATACACCAATTTGCAATAAAACAGTGTAATGCATTACTACAAGCAATGCAATTAAAAAACAACAACAACCCTGAGAATACTAGTGATTGTACTAGTTATTAAAAATAGTAGAATATTTGGAGGAGAGGAAGGAACCTGAGGAAGCTACAGCTGCAGTGCTCCAATTTTTCATCAGATCTGTTCCTCTGAGTCTTTAAGATGAAAACAAAGTACCAGGCAACTTCCTGGTGAGTGGATCCCCTAGAAGGAGTGGGCGTGAAGGTCACGGAGAAAGTTGTTTGCTGTGGTTGTAGCGTGGGCGGTTTAGGCCCAGGGAAAGGAAAGGGTGGAGGAAAACATGTTAGCTGAAATCAGCAAACAATGGAATGTGGTTCTACGCGGGGTTAGGCTCCTTTTTCGTTTCAAGAGCGTTTTGCTTTTTTTGGTTTTTTGCCATATATCCTTATGGATTAATTGCACGGTTTCTCCAGGAACCCATTTCCAGCGATAAGCTTACTTCAAGTATTTAAAGGGCTGTCATGTAGAGGAGGGTGCTGAGTTGTTTCCTGTTGCCCCAGAAGGTCGGACCAGAACCAACGGGTTGAAATTAAATCAAAAGAGTTTCCGCCTAGACATTAGGAAGAATTTTCTAACAGTTAGAGCAGTTCCTCAGTGGAATGGGCTTCCTCAGGTGGTAAGTGCTCCTTCCCTGGAGGTTTTTAAGCAGAGGCTAGATGGCCATCTGTCAGTAATGCTGATTCTATGACCTTAGGCAGTTCATGAGAGGGAGGGCATCTTGGCCATCTTGTGGGCATGGAGTAGGGGGTCACTGTGGGTGTGGGGGGGAGGTAGTTGTGAATTTCTGCATTGTGCAGGGGGTTGGACTAGATGACCCAGGTGGTCCCTTCCAACTCTATGATATGTTCCCAGCAATGCCCTGCTCTTGCAGAAATCCTGTTTCTCCTGATCGCAGGGAGGGAGCTCTGAATGGCTCTCCCCCCTTTTTGTGTGTGTTGTGATTTGTAACTGTCAGACCAAACTTGGAGATCAGATTTCTCCAGGCTTACGCCAGCGGAACTGTTAATTGCTGAGAAAGCCAAGAGCCGACCACATGAAAGGTGAGAGACATCTCCGGCTTTAGCTAATTCTTGCCAATCCACCTGCGTTATAGGAGGTGAGATAACACACTTTCCTTTTTGAATTTACTGCTGCGTTAAAAAAAAACAAACACCTGCGTCCTTGATAAATTGGCTGCCTGTGATTACGGACTTTGGAACCCAAAATAGAGGTTTAAGTGGAAGGATTATTCGGGGAACTGCTTGTGCCAAAAGGTTGGCCATGAATGAGAGATCTCCTTTCTATCTGTGTGTTTCCAGTGCACAAAATATTTTTTTCCAGAAACAGAGATGAATGAAATGTTTGTTTTGGAAAATGTGCACACCTTCCCCCTATATTTTGTGAATGAAACATAGAACATGGAAACATGGAGTTGAAAGGGATTTCTAGGGACATCTAGTCCACCCCCCTGCACAATGCAGGAAATTCACACCCACACACCCCCAGTGACCCCTGCTCCATGCCCAGAAGATCACAAAAAATAACCTCCAGGATCCCTGGCCAATCTGGCCTGGAGGAAAATTGCTTCCTGATCCCCAAATTAGTGATTGGTATTACCCTGGGCATGTAAGAAAGGGCCATGAAAGCCAAGCACTGATGCAACCCTTCCTGCCCTCCCTCTCATGATCTGCCTAAGTTCACAGAATCAGTATTGCTGTCAGGTGGCCATCTAGCCTCTGCTTGAAAACCTCCAAAGAAGGAGAGCCCACCACCTCCCAAGGAAACCTGTTCCACTGAGGAACACTTCTGTCAGGAAGTTCTTCCTAATATTGTCGAAGGCTTTCATGGTCAGATTAAATTATGCACTGCTAGCAAACGGCTATTCCAAGAATGAAATCAGAAGGGCCATTAAACCAAACAAAAATCAGAAAACTCAGGAAAAACAGTCTCCCATAGGAAAGGTATTCTTGCCATTTATTAAAGGAGTCACTGATAGGATGGAGAAACTTTTGAAAAAAACATAACCTACAAACAGTGTTTAAACCCACCAAGAAAATACAACAAATGCTACGATCAGCAAAAGACAAAAGAGACCCCCTCACCTCTGCAGGAGTATATCGTATACCTTGCAGCTGTGGAGAAGTTTACATCGGGACCACAAAACGCAGCATACAAACAAGGATAAAAGAACATGAAAGATACTGCAGACTTGGCCAACCTGAGAAATCAGCAGTGGCTGAACATGGATTGACACAAACAGGACACAGGGTCTTATTCCAAGACACTGAAAGACTGGACAATTCTACCAACTATTTTGTCAGATTGCACAGAGAAGCCATTGAAATTTATAAACATCAGCACAACTTTAACAGAAAAGAAGAGAGTTTAAGAATGAATAAGGCTTGGCTTCCTGCCCTGAAAAACCTCCAGACTAACAAAGGCTACAGTCAACAATAGCCATGCAGATTAGTTTTGGATTTCACACATTACCAGATAATTTCAGGATACAATGCTTCCATATTAACATACCACACTCTCATTAGTACATTATCTTGATACTTACAGGACAATGATTAGCACATTACGTCTGCAGGACAGTACTCAGCTCAAACCCAACCCCTCTCTGACTCTTCCTACACACTTGACACTGAGAGACACTGTCCCTCAGTGTTACTACTCTGAAGATGCCTGCCACAGCTGCTGGCAAAACGTCAGGAAAGAAAATTCCAAGACCACGGTTATACAGCCCGGATAACCTACAAGAACCAAAGTTCTTCCTAATGTTTAGCCGAAAACTCTTTGGTTCTGTTCCAACCTTCTGGGGCAACAGAAAACAACTCAGCACCGTTCTCTGTATGACAGCCCCTCAAGTTCTTGTAGTTATCATATCATCAATATCTGGTGTCATCAATATCTGTGTTCCAAACACATCTGCGGGGATGGGGGAACGGAGCACACCACACACCACACAAATGTTTAAACTGCAGATTTAGGATATCCAAACAAACTTAAATTGTACTAAAAATAATAACTTGGATCTGAAGCTCGAGTTTTGACTGATTAGTTAAAAGTGGTATGAAAGGGGGATCTGAAAGGCTATCGGGTTTAGGCTGCTTTCAAACATTGCTGGACAATGCACTTTCAATGCACCATAGCAATCGTTTGCATCTGGATTTTCCTGTGTGAAAGAGAAAAATCTGCTGCAAACTATTGTTGTTGTGGATTGATTATCCAACATGTGCAATTAATGGACTTTCAGTCCACATTTAGTACACTTTGCAATTGGATTTTACTGTATAAAACAGCAAAATCCACTTACAAGTGATTGAAAGTGCATAATTCAGCATGAGTGAAACTGTCTGAAGGTCGTCTCGCATAAACTTTTCTGGGCAGGACTCATTTCATCAGATGCGTGAAGTTAAACCTCAGTTAGAGGGGGGGAACAGGGAACAAGGAGGTTGAAATTAGCTTGCCAACTTCCAGGTGGGTTCTGGAGTTCTCCTGGAACGACAACTGGTGTCCCGACGCTACAGATCAGTTACCCTGAGAGAAAATGGCTGCTTTAGAGGGGAAACCAAAGGGGTTGAGCTAAACACTATCTAATGAAACAACAAATGAACATACTTTTATTGTATAGTGTGCACAATTGTATCTAAAGTACTGTGAAGTAGGTTAGGGTGAGTAAGAATAATTTAGGGTTTAGAAGAGTTAGAGTTGAGTCCAGTCGTACCTTGAAAACCAGCAAGATTTCCGGGATATAAACAAATCTTCGTCAGAGCTTTGACTCTCGAAAGCTCATACCCCGAAAATCTTGTTTATCTCTAAGGTGTGCTACTGGACTCGAATCTTGTTCTTCTACTGCAGACCAACATGGCTACACTTGGAAACTATTTTCTTAGGGGTTAGGGTAACTTTGGGCTTAGAAGGGTATAAAAACTCTGTTTAGGTTGTGCTATTACAAAGAACAATTTAATACCTGTGGGTTTAAGCCCTGGCCGACGCAAACTTCTCGATAAATTTCAATTTGGCAATAAGAACATTTAGCCCTTCAACCATCTCTTTGCCTTTCCTGCCTCTGTTTCCTTCTCGGCTCCTGGTTCTTAGTCCCACAACCACCACCATTTTCTTGTCTGTCACAGAATAAGCACTGAAAATTTTAAAAAAAATTAGGTAAAATGAAAAAGAAGGCTGCTCTAGATTTTTGACTTCCCAAGTTATGAACCCAACAGTATTGTTTCCTCACCATTTTATAGTAATTTTGTATATCAGAAGGAATCCTCCCCCGCCCGGTATATTTATTTATTTATTTGAAACATTTCTGGACATCCTTTCCACCCACATATGGTGTGTGTGTGTCCCCCCGCCCCAAGGCTGCGAACGTCAAACAATAAAAAATTTCAACGTGAAAAACAACTTTAAAACTTTAAAATGAAGTATCCATAAAACAATTCAGTATAAAGAGACATAATGCCAAAAATCAGCATGGTGACCAATAACATTTACTGAGGGTATATTTCAACATAAAAACCATTTAAAATAAAGTATATATAAAACAATTCAATATAAAGAGATATAATGCCAAAAACCAGCATGGAGACCAATAACATTTGTATATGTGTTAAGTGCCGTCAAGTCGTTTCCGACTCATGGCAACCCTATGAATCAGTGTCCTCCAAAATGTCCTATCTTCAACTGCCTTGCTGAGATCTTGCAAATTGAGGGCCATGGCTTCCTTTATAGAAGCAATCCATCTCTTGTTGGGTATATTTCAACATAAAAAACATTTAAAATAAAGTATATATAAAACAATTCAATATAAAGAGACATAATGCCAAAAATCAGCATGGAGACCAATAACATTTACTGAGGATATATTTCAAAGTAAAAAACATTTAAAATAAAGTATATATAAAACAATTCAATATGAAGAGATATAATGCCAAAAATCAGCATGGAGACCAATAACATTTACTGAGTGTATATTTCAACATAAAAAACATTTAAAATAAAGTATATATAAAACAATTCAATATAAAGAGATATGCCAAAAACCAGCATGGAGACCAATAACATTTGTGTGTGTGTTAAGTGCTGTCAAGTCGTTTCCGACTCATGGCAACCCTATGAATCAATGTCCTCCAAAATGTCCTGTCTTTGACAGCCGTGCTCAGGTCTTGCAAATTGAGGGCCGTGGCTTCCTTTATAGAATCAATCCATCTCTTGTTGGGTATATTTCAACATAAAAAACATTTAAAATAAAGTATATATAAAACAATTCAATATAAAGAGATATAATGCCAAAAACCAGCATGGAGACCAATGACATTTACTGGGGGTGTATTTATTTATTTATTTGAAACATTTCTGGGTGTCCTTTCCACCCAAATAGGGTGTGGGTATCCCCCCCCCCCGAGGCTGCGAACGTCAAACAATAAAACGTTTCAACGTGAAAAACATCTAAAATAAAGTATATATAAAATTATTCAATAGAAACATATAAAGAGACATAATGCCAAAAACCAGGATGGCGACCAATAACATTTACTGGGGGTAAGCCAAACTGAACAAAAAAAGTCTTCAACCGCTGGCGGAAGACAACAATAGAGACAGGCGAATACCAGCTTTCCTCTGGCAAACTTCCCAGTTTATCATAATATGGGGACTTAATTCTGACCTTCATTTACATTGTTATTAAATCCAGTGTTTTCTTCAGACAGCTCTGCAACGAAAACAGCAGCTGTGGTTAGTAGAGAGGCTGTGTGGGGTAGTGGTTAGAGCATCGCCCATGGACTATGGAGACCCAGGTTCAAATCCCTCCTAGCCGTGAGGTTTGCTGAGTGATTTTTGGAGCCCGTTGCTGTGTCTCAGTCTCCCCCTCCTCGCAGGGTTGTTGTGACGATTTATACGGAGGAGAGGGAAAACGAGGGCGCCATCCCAGAATCCTCGGAGGAAGGGCGGGATAGAAATGCAATTAAAAAAAAAAATCTCCCGTTCAGAGCCAAATCAACCACCAACGTTTTTCTCTCGGTGGACTTGCTACCACAGGCTTCTCTCTAAGTATATGACCGGTTTTGTTGCCAAAACTCTCTGCCGGGCAAGAATGCGTCATTTGCTGGAAAATATCTTTTGGTTTATGTGGATTCACCAAAACACAAAAAAGGGAGGAGGGGAAATTCCAGGGCAGGCAAGTGCATTTTGTTTTCTCCTGTTAGTACTGGACTCCTGGCAGCCAAGTGTATTTGCTGCTAGCAGGGTTGATTTTCAAACTTTTCTCTTTCCGTTTGGCGAAGGGGGCAGGTTGCGGCTCACCTGAGACCAGACGGAGGGTTGTGACCGCGGCTTCCTGTTTCCTCTTGACCCAGGAAATTTCAAAGCAGGGCTGAAACCCTAATTGCAGTAAGGCCTGCTTTAAATACAGAGCTGGCTGTTGCAAAAAAGCACACGACCCGTAGGACTTTGAAACTTATTTGCTTCGTTTATACCGCACCTTTCTCCCCAGTGGAGTCCCGAGGTGGCTTACATCATTCTCCTCTCCCCCATTGTATCCGCACAACGACCCTGTGGGGTAGCTAGGCTGAGAACGTAAACTGGGACACCGCCTGCGCAAGTCAGCCACATGGTTGCAGCCCGGCTTTCGCAAGACGCGACGTGCGAAAGCCGATCGGCTGAGCAGATGTTTGAAAACGCCGCTGTGGCAGCCATTTTGTGGCTGGCTCCGCCTCCTGCGGAAGCCATTTTGTACCGGCAATTTTGGTGGCTGCACCCAGAATCCCAAAGTTGCCCACAGGCTCAAAAAGGTTGGGGACCCCCTGCTCTAGGCCTTTCGTTTTGGCTGCAACGCTTCGATTTTAATCGGTTCGGTGGATCTTCCTCGCTGTTATCCTTTCTTAAGGCGGGGCAACTAGAACTGTTGAGAGAATAGAGATGAGCAGCCAAAAAAGCTCTTTTCCCATGGACCATGTGCTGTTTTCCATAAAGGGTCGGCATGGCTCTTCCCAGTGTAACGGTGTGGCTTTTTTCTTTTTAGCACGCAAGCCCTGTGGCTGTCGTTTTGCAGCGTTTTCACTGAGGTCATACTCCGGAACCACGCAGGTTGTCTTGTTAACTGTTGGCTCACGCACACTATTTAAAGAAAGGAAAGCCATTAATAAAAGCATTCCCTCTGCAGGGTTTCTGACACCCCTTAACCCGTCGCTTAGATAATTGTTTATTCTGAATTCTTCTTAATTGGGTTGCTCCTTCAAGGCGAGAGATGCTGGCTTCAAGGGTAACTCACAATGTGTTTCCTTTGCTATTTTCAATTTAGTGGGGAAGTGTAAGCGTGTAGGAAGAGAAAACAACAAGAGACCCTGTGATATGCGGGGTTTGGGAGGAGAAAAACCTGGAATTAAGGACTGTTTTCGTGAAAGAGTCAAGAGAGCACAATGGATGTCCTCGTCTCAACGTTTCTGATGCTTTTGGAGGGGCTGAAATCCTCCCCAAACCTCATCATAGTCACCTAACTCCTGTGCTTAAATGGCAGTTTAAAAAACTTATTTATTGACATTATTTATAGTCCGCCTTTCCCCCAAGACTCAAGGCAGATGACCAATGGAATCAATAGAAGGAGACATGTAATAAGCAATGCAATAGGACTAGAATTACAGAAATCTGAAACAAACGTTTTAAACAATGCAGAGAATGGCGTCATGCAAGTCAGAAACGTAGAGCTGGAAGTAACCTCAAAGGTCATCTAGTCCAACCCCCTGCAGAATGCAGGAAATTCCCAACTAGCTCCCCCCCACACCCCCAACGACCACTCCATTCCCAGAGGAAGGATCTCTGGCCTGGAGGAAAATTGCTTCCTGACCCCAAAGTGATGATCTGCAGTACCCTGGGCATGTGAGAAAGGGCCATGAGAGCCAAACACTGACTCACCCCTTCCTGCCCAGCAACAAAAGGCCCCACAATTTCAGTGGCCAGCGCTGATGTGTTCAGTGCTAAACGTGTCCGCAGAAAAGTTGAAACAGAATGTAGTGAGAGCAAGGTAATATATGCAAGAGATAATACGCACTGTACACAGGAGTATAGGCCACAGACCCATTGCCTTTATTAAAGCATCTTCCTGAGCCATTCCATTTTCAATATAGCCATATTACCTTTATGCCCTGACCTGGACAGCCCCAGGCTACCCTGATATCATCAGATCTCAGCCCTGGCTAATGTTTGGATGGGAGACCTCCAAGGAATACCAGGGGCGTGACGCGGAAGCAGGCAATGGCAAACCACCTCTGAACGTCTCCTGCGTCGAAAACCCGATGGGGTCGCCATAAGTCAGCTGTGACTGGAAGGCAAAAAAACCTCCAACGACCTTTGTAGTGGTTAAGAGCGGTGTAGTGGTTTGGAGTGGCGGAGTCTGATCTGGAGAACCGGGTTCGATTCCCCACTCCTCCACATGAGCGGCGGAGGCTAACCTGGTGAACTGGATTCGTTTCCCCACTCCTACACTATGAAGCCAGCTGGGTGACCTTGGGCAAGTCACAGCTCTCTCAGCCCCACCTACGTCACAGGGTGTCTGTTGTGGGGAGGGGAAGGGAAGGTGATTGTAAGCTGGTTTGAGTCTCCCTTAAGTGGTAGAGAAAGTTGGCATATAAAAAACCAACTCTTCTTCTCTTCTTCTTTGTAGAAATGCCCTCCTGAACAATTCTGTTTTCCATAGTTTGCGGAATGTCCTCTTGGACAAACATAGTAGACGAAAGACTTTCAAGTTTACAGAATCCCTATCCAAGTTTTCCCTGAGACCTCCCTTTAGTAATGAGTAAGACAAGCACGGACTTAGAACGAAGGGACCGTCTTGAACTATGTGATGCCAGACGGAAATGCGCACCCTCCTTCTGGGGACAGAGCACCCCCATCTTTTCCAGTGCTCCCAGTTTATCTCGAATTCTTAACCATTCCAACTTTTCAAAGACTTTTCTTCTTGGCCAGATGCCTTACCCCTCAATGAATTAACTGGCAGATTTTTGAAAACCCCAGTCTCGAACAGAGAGTCTGCCTGTGTGGAAAGGCAAAGATGGAGAGCCAGCATGGTATAGTGGTTAAGAGCGGTGGTTTGGAGCGGTGGACTCTGATCTGGAGAACCGGGTTTGATTCCCCACTCCTCCACATGAGCAGCGGAGGCTAATCTGGTGAACTGGATTTGTTTCCCCACTCCTACACACGAAGCCAGCTGGGTGACCTTGGGCTAGTCACAGCTCTCTTAGAGCTCTCTCAGTCCCACCTCCCTCACAAGGTGTCTGTTGTGGGGAGGGGAAGGGAAGGTGATTGTAAGCTGGCTTGAGTCTCCCTTAAGTGGTAGAGAAAGTCGGCATATAAAAACCAACTCTTCTTCTTATCCATTTTTCATTCAGTTGTGATTTATATTCTTCTGTATGATCTTCTTTGATTATTCTTTCTTTGATTATTTATTGATTTCACACTTTCCTGTGTGTTCTCATCACTACCACTTAATCTATCTGCTGTCTGGCAATAAGACTGTTGTTAATCTATGCATAGTTTACTACTTAACAGCCGCTTAGAAGATAAGCCGAAAGTTATAATCATGTTACGCCTAAATGCTCATTTGCATACAGGTGCTCTTTTTTGCACTGGAACTAGAACTAGAACTGGAGTTTGAGGAATGGGAGCCTTCCTGACCTTCTAGGGCAGGCCATTCATTCCACAAGGTGGAGGCCATGATGGAGAATGTACACTTATGCGCTGAGGGAACTGGTCACACCTTAAAGACTAACAAATGTATTGTGGCGTGAGCTCTTACCAGCTCAAGCAAACTTTGTCAGATGCCCGCTTTGTGGCACGAAAGCTGACACCACAATACATTAACTCTCGAAAACATTAACTCTCGAAAACTCATACCTCATACCTCGAAAACCTTGTTCATCTTTAATTGGGTGGATAAAAATCAATAATTAAAAAAATCTTAAAAATTGGATTTTTAAAAATATAAATCAGGTTTTTTTAAATAAAATGAGTTTTTGAGGAAAAATCTATCTAAAGATAGTTTTCTATTTAGGATGCATTATAGTCCAAGGGTTATTCATCTTGAAATAAGGATTAGTTTTTAATTATGTAGCATGAGGCTGTATATTCCTGCAATGTTTCAATTTTTTTTGGTTTGGTAAATGAATTCCATTAATCCATTCAAATGTCATGCTCTTCCAGAGGTTTCTGTAAGACTATTTTGGGCAGTTTTTCTTTCTAGAAGATATTATCACAGATGCTTGGTTTTGCAGTTCTCCAAACTATGAATTGGTGCCCGCAATGATAACGTGCCTCTCCTTCACAGCAAAAACATTATAAAATAAACATGCAGAGTTGAGGAAAAGACCTTCATCCCATTGTTCCTTTGCAAAACTGTGTACACAAAATTCACCCCTTAAGTGCTAAGTTTCAAGAAGTTCAATGAATAGAAGATTGATTGGAGTGGAATAGATCTGCACAAGGAGCTAGGTGTGAGGAGGGAGGGGCAAGCAGTAAAAATGAAAGCGAAACCTTTTGAGCAGAATTCTGCACAAGTCTTGGGATCTTTGTGTGTATAGCCTGAGGTTTATCGTATTATTCTCTCCCTGGAGGAGAAAAACTATAATGGCAGCAGGCCGTAAAAAAAAGTGTAGAAAACCGTGATTTAAACCTAGTCTTACTGACTTACATTTAAATCATGATTTAAATCACGATATAAATCAAATCCACCCTAGTATCTCAGGTGCTACTGGACTGCAGCGTAGCTGTTCTACTGCAGACCAACATAGTTACCCTCTGAAAAAAGCTGAATATATAAATTTCATATCACGTTTGAGGTTATAAGAAACATTTTATTTATTTGTCGAAGGCTTTCACGGTCAGAGTTCATTGGTTCTTGTAGGTTATCCGGGCTGTGTAACCGTGGTCTTGGAATTTTCTTTCCTGACGTTTCGCCAGCAACTGTGGCAGGCATCTTCAGAGTAGTAACACTGAAGGACAGTGTCTCTTCAGTGTTACTACTCTGAAGATGCCTGCCACAGTTGCTGGCGAAACGTCAGGAAAGAAAATTCCAAGACCACGGTTACACAGCCCGGATAACCTACAAGAACCAATTTTATTTATTTATTTTATGTTATTTATAGTCCCCCTTTCTCCTTGAGACTCAAGGGTTGTACACAATGTGAGTAGTCAATGCCATCAATGCAATGAGGCCTCTAATAAGCAATGTGGGAAGGCTAGGATTAGAAAAACCCGAAACAAGATATAGAGTATTCGAACAGCTGCAGGTGGCAGGTAGCTAAACTGATCCAAAACCGAGAGCAAAAGTCCCCTTTCAGTAGAAGCAACCAAAATACCACAGAACGCTCTGCAAGATTATTTGAGGCATATCTGAGGAAGTGAGCTGTGGCCCACGGAAGCTCGTATTGTAATTTTGTTAGCCTTTAAGGTGCCGCTGGATTTTGTTTTGTTTTGCTTTTTCAAGGACCGACTAACACAGCTACCCCTTGGCAAGCTTTCAAGGTCTGCCAGAATGTTTCATCAGGCTAGATATTTTTTTTTTAAGAAAGCAAAACAGGGAAAGGGGAGAAAAAAGATGCTTCAGGGTCTGACTTTGAGGCTTCTCGTCTGCATCCTGGGTAGAATGTCCTTCAGGCTTTAGATCGGAAGGTGTTGAGTTAGGGTTGCCAGCCTCCAGGTGGGGCCTGGAGTTCTCCCAATCTCCAGACTACATAGATCGTTCCCCTGGAGAAAAGGGTGACTTTGGGGGGGCTGGATGCTATGGAATCACAGTCCTGCTGAGGTCCTTTCCCCCCCCCAAACCCCACCCTTCCAAAGCTCTGCCTCCAAATCTCCAGGAATTTCCCAGTCTGAAGTTGGCAACCCTGTGTTTAGTGGAGCTGGAGTCGGGCCGCACCTTTCAGCCTTATGGGAAGAGGAGGGCAAAAGAGCCCAAAGGAAAATGTGAACACCAGCAGTTGATCAATTTTTCAATCACCAAACACAACTCACGGATCCCTTAAAAGTCTGAGAGCAGAGAACAAGACGAGAGCCAGCATGGTGTGGTGGTTAGGAGCGGTGGACTCTGATCTGGAGAACCGGATTTGATTCCCCACTCCTCCACATGAGCGGGGCTAATCTGGTGAACCGGGCTGGTTTCCCCACTCCTTCACATGAAGCCAGCCGGGTGACCTTGGGCTAGTCACAGTTCACTCCGAACTGTCTCAGCCTCAACTACCTCACAGGGTGTCTGTTGTGGGGAGGGGAAGGGAAGGAAGAAGAAGAGTTGGTTTTTATATGCTGACTTTTCTCTACCACTTAAGGGAGACTCAAACCGACTTACAATTACCTTCCCTTCTTGTCCACCACTCCAAACCACCGCTCTTAACCACTACACCACAGTGGAGATTGTAAACCGGTTTGATTCTCCTTAAAACGTAGAGAAACTAACTCTTCTTCTTCTCTGCCATGGAAACTTGCTGGGTGACCTTGGGCCAGTCGCAGGCTCTCAGCCTCGACCTTGGCAAGTATTTAGATAGGAGACCTCCAAGGAATACCAGGGTCGTGACACAGGGGCAGACAATGGCAAACCACCTCTGACGTTTCTTGCCTTGAAAACCCTACGGGGTCGCCATAAGTCATTTGTGACTTGACGGCAAAGCACACACACAGAGAGAGAACAAAAATTTGGTCGTCAGAACTGGAGTTGGCTTTAGAGCACTGGTTCCCAGCCAGGGGTCCATGGACCCCCAGGGATCCACGAGAACTAAATTAAGGTCTGCGAAACAAAGTTATAAACCCATAATAAATTAATATTTTCAAATTCTCAGAATTTTTATTTTGAACCTTGAACAAAAAAGTCCTAGTGGTCCCTGGTCAAAAAAAGGTTGGGAACCACTGCTTTAGAGGATGCACTCAGTAATTGATCAGTGGAAGTCAAACTTGGCAATATTTTCAAGGGTGGCAGAACAAGAACAACTAGAATGCCTTTTTCACGCAGGGACGTCTTCCCTTGATACCACAGCTACTAAACAGAGACCACATATGCCTAGTAAAATTCACGCTAAGGCCGGGTTAGGAAGGGGTCTGAGGTTTCGCCGAGCCGTTACGGATGGCCCTCGTGATCTCCTTTTAAGAGCAGCTGGTTTCGAAGGCAGGAACTGAACTGGAAATGTTGAAGAATTACATTGTACACAAAGCTGAATAGGAACGGGAACGGAAAGAATGTGTGACTTGGGTGCGTGAGCGAGCGATTATGTGAGTGGGCGGTTAATTAGGTTGGCAAGTGGAAGAGAGGCTTACAATTGGATGAATCGTTGGGCGAACATGAATTTAGAGTTGGGCCAACTTCATTAGCAACCATCGTGGTGTGCCCAAGAGGAGCAAAAACCAGGAAGACGTTGGAAGCATGTTGACTGAGTAAATAGGGAGCTTGGGCCTAGGATTCCCTACTCTGGGTTGGGAAATTCCTGAAGGAGGAGGAGGAGTTGGTTTTTATATGCCGACTTTCTTTACCACTTAAGGGAGACTCAAACCGGCTTACAATCAGTCGCCTTCCCCTCCCCACAACAGACACCCTGTGAGGTAGGTGGGGCTGAGAGAGCTCTGACAGAGCTGTGACTAGCCCAAGGTCACCCAGCTGGCTTCGTGTGAAGGAGTGGGGAAACAAATCCAGATTATCCTCCGCCGCTCATGTGGAGGAGTGGTGAATCAAACCTGGTTCTCCAGATCAGACTCCACTGCTCCAAACCACCGCTCTTAGCCGCTACACCACGTTGGTTCTCTTTGGGGGTGGTTTGGGTATGGAGCCTGTGGTTTGAGTTGGGGAGGTATTTCAGCGGGGCGTAATGCCATAAAGTCCAACCTCCAAAGCAGCCATTTTCTCCTGGAGATTTCTGTTGTCTGGAGATGAGTTGTAATTCTGGGAAATCTCCAGGCCCCACCTGGAGGTTGGCAACCTTAATTGGACTGTGGCCTATGCCTTAGACTAAACGATCCTAGATTTGGAGGAACAAGGATGGTTACCTTCCATCCTCTCAGGATAGAATTGTGATCCAGGGACTGAACAGTTCATGGTTTATAAATGCAGACTGCACCATCTTCACAGTTACCGAGTACATGCTCTCAGGCATAGCTGAGTCCTTGGCTTAGTTCAGCCACAATGCGAAATTATGGTTTAATTAAAACGAATTAATTGAAATTACACCAGTGGGAGAGACAGTGTAGTGTAGTGGTTAGGGCTAGGATGTGGGAGAACCGGTTTCCATCTCTGCTCATGGAAGTTCTCTGAGTGACCTTGGGCCAGTCACGCTCTCTCAGCCTCACCTACCTCATACAGTTGTTACGAGGATAAAATAGAAACGTGGAGAATGGTATAAGCGACGTTGAGTCTCCCATTGGGGAGAAAAGCGGAATATAAATGAAGTAAGTAACTGCGGTTAGTATGATTTCAGTACGAAGAAGAAGCAGCGTTGGTTTTTATATGCCCACTTTCTCTACCACTTAAGGAAGAATCAAACTGGCTCACAATGACCTTCCCTTTGTCTCCCCACAACAGACACCCTGTGAAGAAGGTGGGGCTGAGACAGTTCAGAGGGACTTGCCCAAGGTCACCCAGCTGGCTTCGTGTGTAGGAGTGGGGAAACAAATCCAGTTCACCAAATTAGCCTCCGCCGCTCATGTGGAGGAGCAGGGAATCAAACCCGGTTCTCCAGATCAGAGTCCACCGCTCCAAACCACCGTTCTTAACCACTACACCACGCAGGCCACTCCAATAACTGTGGTTAACTTGTGTGTGTGTTTGAGTGTGCCATCAAGTCACAGCTGACTTATGGCGACCCGTAGGGCAGGGGTATCAAACTCATTTGTTACGGGGGCCAGATATGACATAAATGTCACTTGGCTGGGCCGGACCATGCCTTGCCAGCCCAGATTGAGACGGTGGGTGGGGAGGCTTTCTCAGCTGGCTTGCAGGATGGATAAGAGCTCTCAAGGGGCCCGGTCTGGCCCACAACCCATGTTTGACACCCCTGCCGTAGGGTTTTCAAGGCAAGAGACCTTCGGAGTTGGTTTGTCATTGCCTGCCTCCGCGAGGACTGAGTGAGTTTGGAGAGAACTATGACTAGCCCAAGATCACCCAGCATTCTTCATGTGGAGGAGTGGGGAATCGAACCCAGTTCTCCAGATTACAGCCCGCTTCTCTTAACCACTACGCCACGCTGGCTTTTTAATTAATGGTTAATTTAGAGTCCACCAAACCAGGATCTGAAATTAAGAAATTGTTTTATACCATTTAATCAGAGCTATCGTTTTACATGATGCATGAATGTGAAGACACGGGCTTAATCCTGTCATGCTCCTCGGTTGAAAAAATGCCTGGCAAGATAATGAAACCATCATTTAGTTTTAAAGAAAACTAATAATTTGATTAACTCAAAAATAAAAAAAGATCCTGCCTTTTGTCTATTGGGTATTCCTAAAAATTTTTTTAGATAAAGGTGATAGAGTCATATGCCAATATAGTTTTGCTGCAGCTAGAATTACAATTGCTAAGAACTGGAAGCAAATAAATAAACCTTCAATTAAAGATTGGAGAGAAAAGTTATGGATGTATATGCGGATGGCCAAACTTACAGACTCTTTACATGGTAAAGATATGGATAAATTTTAAAATATCATCTGCAGGCCGAATCCTGGCTTCCCAACCTAATCATCATCAAAATAAACCATGGTTTTTTCACTGCATCTGAACTGAACCACGGTTTACAAACTCGATAGAGAGGTGTAGCATTCCAAATGGAAAGACAGGAGCTAGTTAAAACGTTTTGATCAACTTTTTAATTATGAGTTAAACCATGTTATTGGTGTGTATTTTAGCTTTGGTTTTAGTTGTTTTAATTACATGCTCATACCCTACCAGAAAATATTTTTGTTATTCTTTAAGGTGCTACTGGACTCTTGCTCTTTTCTACTATGTTTTGGTTTGGTTTTAATGGTTTTTAAGACATGTTTTTACTATGTGTGTCTGTAATATGTTAGCCACCTTGGTGGCCCTGCGGGGGTTGGAAAGATGGGGAATATAAATTTTGTAAATAAGTGATTATAATGAGCATTTTGCACATCTGGCACAGGGCTGGGTAAAGTTTCTGGAGAGGCCAGATTTAACCCATAGGAAAGTTGGCCATCTTTGCTCAAGAGGATTATGGGAGAAATTTGGTCCTCCTATAGTAAGTATGCCCTGACCTGGATGACCAAGGCGGTCCTGATCTTGTCAGATCTCACAAGCTAAGCAGGGTCGGTCCTGGCTAGTACTTGGATGGGAGACCACCAAGGAAGTCCAGGGTCACTATGCAGAGGCAGGCAATGGCAAACCTCCTCTGAATGTCTCTTGCTTTGAAAACCCTACCGCGTTGCTTTAAATCCACGCATGGTTAAATTGTGGAACTCCCTGTGGTGATGGCTGCCAACTTGGAAGGCTTTAAGAGGGAAGTGGACATGTTCGTGGAGAATTGGCCTATCCATGACTACTAGTCAAAATGAATACTAGTCATGATTCATACCTATTCTCTCCAATATCAGAGAAGCATGCCTATTATATTAGGTGCTGTGGAACACAGGCAGGATGGTGCTGCTGCAGTTGTCTTGTTTGGGGGCTTCGTAGAGGCACCTGGTTGGCCACTGTGTGAACAGACTGCTGGACTTGATGGGCCTTGGTCTGATTCAGCAGGGCTTCTCTTATATTCTTATACTGGCATTTGCTTAGGAAAGTTCATGTCTGGTATTCGGTGGCACAGCACAAAGATGAAAATACAACGCAAGTCTAGTATTCCCCCCCCCTTTTTTTACTACCTTCTACATTTTCACTGCCCTCCGTCCCCCAAATGCAAGTCCTAGGTTTGCATCCCCTATCTCCCTCTGTGTTGGTTGTATGCAAACCAAGCACTGAATTTCTTGTTTAATAGGTTAAGAATTCTTTTAGGAGTTTAGCGATCTTCCAGCCCTGGATGCCGTTGCCGGTGATTCATTAGTTGTTGTTTGCTGTTTAATTTGCAGAGTCAAGGTTACAGCCCCTGCCACCGTGACCTTCCCCGGGCTGTCCACAATCGCTGTATTGTTTTAGAATTATTGCTACAACATCCTGTTCGGTTGTATTATTAAGTTATGCACAGTGCATATTGACTGGGGTTTTTTGTGTGTGTGTGCGGCGATAAAAGGTAGAACTTTTGAACCCTGAGCTGACATGTACAAAAGTTTCTCGGAAGTTCTCAGAGGCAAAACTTTTTATAGGATAGCTTATTAACTTAACAGCAAACTGAGTTGTTAATTTTTTTTTTTGGTATGGTATAATTTGTTGGATATTTATTGGCTTGCAACAGGAACACGAGAAGAGCCATGTTGAATGACCACAGCTATGGCCCATTCCGTCGTTTCCAACAATTTCAAGCCACATGCATGCAGGCGGGGCAGCTTGTTTGTCCTCTGAGTCTTGTACGCCAAGGTAGACTGCTTCCGAACATGGAGGCTCTGTGGAGCTCAGGTGGGAAACAGCTGCAGGTCAACCCTGCCTCTGTAAATCGGTAGCATCTGAGAGCCAGCATGATGTAGTGGTTAAGAGCGGTGGTTTTGGAGCGGTAGACTCTGATCTGGAGAGCTGGGTTTGATTCCCCCACTCCTCCACGTGAGCAGCGGAGGCTAATCTGGTGAACCGGGTTGGTTTCCCCACTCCTCCACATGAAGCCAGCTGGGTGACCTTGGGCTAGTCACAGCTCTCTTAAAGCTCTCTCAGCCCCATCTACTTCTTTTTCTTCTTCTTAGCCAGTGGTTCTCAACCTTTTTTGCTCCATTCCCCCCTTTCACCATTGTTCAGAATATAATTTCCCCCTTCCCAAGGTAGTCATAAACTTTATTGAATGTCGCAGATTAAATTAAAAACAAACCACAATTTTACAGATTGTACATAATCTACAGGACGTCACACTTTTCTGAATAGTAGTCCCAATCCCCCCCCCGGAACCCTAAAATTCCCCCCAGGGGGGATTCTCCCCTTGTTGAGAACCCATGTTCTAAGCCATCTGAGCAAGAAACCCTATCTCGAATTCCATAAATCGATTATGTGAGGTTGTTCATTCCATACACTAATTGTGTTGTGTTTTTTTTTTTTTTTTTACTTCCCCTTGTCCCTAAGACTCAGTATTTAAAATAAAGCAAAACAGCCTGCGGCCACTCCCTTCATTCCAAATACACAATGTTTGCTTCAGACCAGGAAGGGAAACATTTCACGAACACGGTGTTCTTTCTGATCTTACCTTACTTGTAGAGGCAGGTGTTTTATAACAGAAGAATGGGAAAGTACAAGGCAGATTATGCAATGGAATTGAAAATATTATAGCAGCGGATTTCACTCTTGGCTGTTAAAGACACATGCACCTAACTGTTCTACAGAGCCATTTCCGAGGCATCATATTTATTTATTTCAAATCCTTTTGTCCCGACGGGTAGCCGTGTTAGTCTGTCACTAGCCGACAAACCCGCTTACAATCACCTTCCCTTCCCCTCCCCACAACAGACACCCTGTGAGGTAGGTGAGGCTGAGAGAGAGTGACTTGCCCAAGGTCTTCCAGCTGGCTTAGTGTGTAGGAGCGGGGAAGCAAATCCAGTTCACCAGATTAGAGTCCGCCCCTCATGTGGAGGTGTGGGGGAATCAAACCCAGTTCTCCAGATCAGACTCCACCGCTCCAAACCACCACTCTTAACCACTACCCCAAAAGTAGGATCTTGTTGACAAAGAAAATTGGGATTTGTTACTGGCTTAGCATCTAGAAATGGCAGTTATGATCCATCGGTTTTATGACACAAAATTACCAGGCTCATAGGCCCTTGCCTAACAGTTTAAGGGTGAAGACAGATATGTTTTTTAAAAGAGAGAAGTCACAGCGAATTGTTCCCCTGCAATGTAAAAGTACCTTCCTCCTGGCTTGGAAAGTTTGCACAACGCATGTACAGACTAGTCAACCCGTGGCCGAGCTCTCAGTCTTGGCCTTTCCTGCATGTGTTTTAAATTGTGCATATACATTAATATTATTTATACATTCATCCTTTGTTACATATTTAAGAAGCATTGCAAAACTTTTTCAGGCGGATACAATATGATCGTTCTAATCCGGCATGGGCTCAGGGACAAGGAGACGGTCTTGTGACTTCACAAACATGTAATAACCGGCCTGTGGAACTCCCTGCAACAGGATTAAGCAGGGTTGGTGGGAGGATTGAACGCGTACATGGATGAGAGATTGGTATGTTTACCCTGGGTAGGAGATGACTGAGAGGGGATATGATAACCATCTTCAAGTACTTGAAGGGCTGTCATGGAAAGGAGGGTGCCAAGTTGTTTCCTGTTGCCCCAGAAGGTCGGACCAGAACCAGCGGGCTGAAATTAAATCAAAAGAGTATCCGGCTAAACATTAGGACGAACTTTCTGACAGTTAGAGCTGTTCCCCAGTGGAACAGGCTTCCTCAGGAGGTGGTGAGCTCTCCTTCCCTGGAGATTTTTAAGCAGAGGATAGATGGCCATCTGACAGCCATGCTGATTCTGTGAACTTAGGCAGTTCATGAGAGGGAGGGCAGGAAGGGAAGGAGCCGTGGCTCAATGGTAGAGCATCTGCTTGGCATGCAGAAGGTCCCAGGTTCAATCCCCGGCATCTCCAGTTAAAGGGACCAGGCAAGTAGGTGATGTGAAAGACATCTGCCTGAGACCCTGGAGAGCCGCTGCCGGTCTGAGTAGACAGTACTGACTTTGATCGACCGAGGGTCTGATTCAGTATAAGGCAGCTTCATGTGTATAAGGGTTGCATCAGTGTTTGGCTCTCGTGGCCCTTTCTTACATGCCCAGGGAAATATTGACCACCACTTTGGGGTCAGGAACCAATTTCCTCCAGGCCAGATAGGCCAGGGATCCTGGAAGATTTTTTTTGGCCATCTTCTGGGCATGAAGTAGGGGTCACTGGGTGTGTGTGTGGGGGGGGGGGAGGTTGTTAAGAATATCCTGCATTGGGTTGGACTAGATGACCCTGGTGGTCCCTTCCGATTCTATGATCTGTCATTGGTCCTGGCAGTGATAGCTGAATGCACATCCTTCTGAGACAGACAGATTTTACCACTGGGTACCAGATGCAGGTTATTAATGAAAAGTGAAACTATTGGGGCAGAGAATGGGGGGGGGGGCAGTTTAGAGAGTTGAAACCCATTTGAAAGAGGAATCACCATTTGAGTTCACATCCACCTTATTTTGCCTCCAGTAAACAGGTGAGGCAGGGTTTTGTACAATTTCAAAAGCCTGCAAAGCCTGTTGGTCCAGAGATGTCCCCCTAAAATTTCTTACATTATTGTCTGTCTCCAGCTGACTTTGTTCCATGAGGATCCGAAGTTGTGCTAAACGGACACAGGTTCAGCCACGACGTGAAAAATGTCAGATCATTTGTCTGACTCAGAGAGGCAGTATTCAAAGCTCCCCTTTTATTTCCTGACTTCCTCCCCCCAATCTGTTTATGCTTTTGCGAGAGAGGAATGACGGTGTGTGGAGGGGCACGTCTGGGGAGCCGTTAAAACACGGCCGGCTGTATTGACCGTGTAATAATGCTGAGATCGCGTCTGCAAGGAAAATAACCAGACGGCCCAGCAAAAAAACAAAACAAAAACAAAATATTTTTAGCCAGTTAGAAAGCTGTTTAAAACGTTGAGACGAGGGGAAGAAATGCTACATCCTTTCCCCCCCTCCCTGCACGATTTGCGGTTTTGTCTGCATTGCATATATTTATTTATTTATTTTCCACCCGCAAATAAAACCAGCCACGTGCCCGGATGGCCTGTGCTGTAGCTGTCTAGAAGCTGCCCACATTTGCCCGCCTTGAAGATTGGAGCTCGTATCTGATTTAATTGGATTTACATCCTGCTCTTCCCCCTAAGTCTCTAAGCGGCTTGCAGAAATACTTAACAGGATGGTTTTTCAAACTGCCAGCCCTTATTGATTTGCTTGTCGAGGTCTCCCCTCTCCCCCCCCCCCCCCCCGGGTCTGCTGAGGAAGCCCTGTCTATTATGAAAACCTGGTCTGTACATGAAGCAGAATGAGGTGGTATAGTCCTAACAGAGTTGAACGGGCTGCGCTTTTCACTGTGTAGCTGTGGGCAGGGATGGGAAACCACTTAAAAAAAAATTCTATGTTTAAAACAAATTATTTTCCTTGCAAGTAGAAAAGTAGCATGTGAGGGAATGGGGTGTGCCAGAACTACTCTTCTTGATACATTAGGGTTTAATAGGGATTTTTTTTTACGTGAGGCAGAATTCAAAATGGTGCCCCCCTAGCTGAGGTGGTACAGGTCCCCTCTTACCACGTCAGAATTCTGTCTTTCTAAATAATAAAGGAAGAAAATAGATTCCTTTGAAATGTGGTGTTGGAGGAGAGGGTTACGGGTTCCGTGGACTGCCCAAAAAACCAAATCAGTGGGTTCTAGATCAAATCAAGCCTGAACCGACCCTAGAAGCTAAAATGACTCAACTGAGGCTGTCGTATTTCGGTCACGTCATGAGACGACAAGAGTCACTGGAAAAGACAGTCATGCTAGGAAATGTTGAGGGCAGCAGGAAAAGAGGAAGACCCAGCAAGAGATGGATGGACTCAATAAAGGAAGCCACGGCCTTCAATTTGCAGGATCTGAGCAAGGCTGTCAAAGATAGGACATTTTGGAGGACTTTCATTCATAGGGTCGCCATGAGTCGGAAGCGACTTGACGGCACTTAACACACACACAAAGAATGGGGTAGTGACCAGGCCTCGGTTTACATGGGTTTTATGTGTCAGAAAGCGTGTCAGAATAGAACTGGGAAGGCCCAGGTTTGAATTATGCATAACATTTTTTTAGCAGACACACTTTCTCACAAACGTAGAGCAGCTGAAGGAACTGCTTTTTATAGGACTTCATAGGCCCAGTTGGCTCGGGACTTTGACATGGAGGGGGGGGGAGGGACTCCTGCCTTCACCCCCTTGCCATTTTCCTAAACCAAAACGCCCCCAGGGCAGGAATTATGGGCCTCAGTGTATTTTGGCCCTTAGCCATTAAGGTCACTGAGTAGCTGGCGGTTCTTTGTCCCCCCTAGCCTCCATCGAAGGGTTCGATCCCTGGCTTTTCCAGTTAAAAAGGACCTGGCGGTAGGTGATGTGAAAGGCCTCTGCCTGAGACCTCGGAGAGCTGCTGCCAGCCAGAGTAGGCCATACTGACCTAGAGAAGGGCATTGGTCTGATGTAAGGCAGTTTAAGAGATGGATGGACTCAATAAAGGAAGCCTCAGCCTTCAATTTGCAAGATCTGAGCAAGGCTGTCAAAGATAGGACATTTTGGAGGACTTTCATTATAGGGTCGCCATGAGTCGGAAGTGACTTGACGGCACTTAACACACACACACAAGGCAGTTTCATTGGGGAAGGGCCATGGCTCAGCGGTAGAGCATCTGCTTGGCATGCAGAAGGTCCCAGGTTCAATCCCTGGCATCTCTAGTCAAAAAGGACTAGCAGTAGATGACGTGAAAGACTCCCATGATGCACCCCCCTTTCAACCGCTTCAGTATCCCAATCTCTCAGCTGAGGGAAAAGCGTTGGCCTGAGTATATTTGTGAGGAGATTGTTTTCCTTCTCTCCTCTAGTCCCACACCAGTATTTACCTCAGAAATATGACACGTGAGGCTTTTTAACCTCAACAGACAAAACAGGGAAGTTCATTGAACAGAACTCAACAGAGATTGATTCTCAAGGAAAAGGCAGGAATTGGAGGGGGAGCTCAAAAGTCAGGTTGATCTACGTAAGATTACTTCTGAGAGATATCTTAGATGTTTTCTTCCCTCAGGTTCCTTCAGTTTAGTTTCAAGCTTAGTTCTGGTCCCTCAGAGCTGTTAACTCGGATTCAGACTCTCATCAGGCCATTTATTCATGGAAGGTTTTGCATTGGATTTGCCACTCTTTAGATGCACTTTTCCCCCCATCCATATTCTCAAAACTCAACAATAAGCCGCCATGCTGAGTTTTGAGAATTCAGGTGGGGAAAATGTGCATCTAGAGAATGGCAAATCCAATGCAAAACCTTCCAGCTCACAGGAGCGAAGGAAGTCTTGAGTCCCTTTCCCTCCTCAGAGAACTCACAGATGTTTGGGGAAATATCCAAAATCCCTCTTCCAGCTCTCTCCCCGACTACCCCACACCAGCGGCTGTAATCCTCCACACCTCCCTGCTACCGGGATAGCTCTACCTCAGAGACTAATTCCCCTTTGTGACCGGAGAACGGGTCCTCTCTAACCCAATTCTCACTCCTGTCGCTCCCACAGGCTGTGTGTGTTTCAATAGCTTCGGGTTTAACAGAACCCCTTATCCGTCACAACTCACCTGAGACCTTGGAGAATGGCTGCCTGTCGGAGTAGACAATACTGACCTTGATGGACCGTTGGTCTGATTTAGTATTAGGTAGCTTGAACACACATGAAGCTGGCTTAAACTGAATCAGATCCCTGGTCCATCAAGGTCAGTATTGTCTACTCAGACTGGCAGCAGCTCTTCAGGGTCTCAGGCAGGGGTCTTTCACATCACCAGCTGCCTGGACCCTTTAACTGGAGATGCCCGGGACTGAACCTTGGTCCTTCTGCATGCCAAGCAGATGCTCTGTCACTGAGCTATAGCCCCTCTCCATGGCTCTCCGGGGTCTCAGGTTGAGGTCTTTCACATCACCAGCTGCCTGGACCCTTTAACTAGAGATGCCCAGGACTGAACCTGGGACCTTCTGCATGCCAAGCAGATGCTCTGTCACTGAGCCATAGCCTCTCTCCATGGCTCTCCGGGGTCTCAGGCAGAGGTCTTTCACATCACCTACTTGCCTGGTCCCTTTAACTAGAGATGCCCAGGACTGAACCTGGGACCTTCTGCGTGCCAAGCAGACTCTCTACCACTGAGCCATAGCCCTTCCCCATGGTTTTCCAGGGTCTCAGGTTGAGGTCTTTCACATCACCAGCTGCCTGGACCCTTTAACTGGAGGTGCCGGCAATTGAACCTGGGACCTTCTGCACGCCAAGCCTCATCTATGTTCATGTCTGTGTGCACACAAGTTGCGAGTGTGAAAGTCAGCTGCCCTCAAATGCACCTCCCTAATTGCTTTTCTTGTAAAAATCTGCTTGGGTAATTGCTTTTACAACCTGGGTGACGGGACACACCCCTCCCTCCCCGGAGCCGGATCTGCCGAAACCTGGGCCTTGATCCAAAAGATAAATCACTCCTTATTGTCTGCTCATTCCTTCCTCCTCCGCACTCGATTCTGTTTCTCTTGGCAATTTCTGTGCACAAACGTTGCACGGAGGTCACTGGACCAAAGGGGACACGACCCTCCGCGTGTTGTGGGACACCGATGAGGCCGGGGGTGTTTGTCTGTGTCCTGAGGTTGTGTTGCCTTGAGCCATCATCACAGCTTCAGATTTATTTGCGTATATATTTTTGTACAGGTTGACTATCCCTTACCGGACTGCTTGGGACCAGAAGTGGTCCGTATTTCGGATCTTACCGTACACTGGAATATTTTGGAATTTTTGCATATACGTTATGAGATACCTTGGGGATGGGACCCAAATTAATTTAAATTTTATATATACTTTATACAAAATAGCTGCTATCATACTTCCCTTGTACAGATCTATGGTGAGACCACACTTGGAATACTGTGTACACTTCTGGTCACCACACCTAAAAAAGGATATTGCAGAGCTGGAGAAGGCGCAGAAAAGAGCAACCAAAATGATCAGGTGGCTAGAGCAACAGCCCTATGAGGATCAGTTAAAACGCTTAGGGCTGTTTAGCTTGGAAAGAAGGAGGCAAAGGGGAGACATGATAGAGGTCTGTAAAATTATGCATGGTATGGAGAGAATGGACAGGGAGAAGCTTTTCTCCCTTTCTCATAATACTAGAACACGGGGTCATGTGCTAAAGCTGGAGGGTGAGAGATTCAAAACAGATAAAAGGAAGTATTTTTTCACACAACGCATAGTTAAATTGTGGAACTCCCTGCCCCAGGATGTGGTGATGGCTGCCAACTTGGAAGGCTTTAAGAGGGGAGTGGACATGTTCATGGAGGAGAGGGCTATTCATGGCTATTAGTAAAAATGAATACTAAACATGATACATTTTTAAATGCTCATCTGTGTATTTATGTAAAAAAAAGGTCAGCAAACTCCCTGCCTATAGAAACTCCCTGCCTAGCATGCTATTCAGCCCAGTGTTCCTGATGTGCTACTTTTCTAAGTGCAAGGAGCATGCATGTATACAAGCATCAAAACACGGAACACCTCACCTGCAAACCGCAGTAGGCCAAAAGCTTCAAAACTTTATCCCGCTGAATGCATAAAATGGCTATTACAGGGGAGAAAAAGAGTAGCTGCATGCAATACAGACTCGCAAAGAGCGGTGTGGGAAGTATTTGGCAGGAAGTGCTGCAGCTGTGGTCTTGAGTTCTTGCACACCACGCACGCACGCATGCACGCTGCTGCTGCACTTTTGGGGAAGCAGTGGAGCCTGCCCATCTGAAACTGTTTCCTGTTGGCAAGCTGAACTTTCAGTCCACTTTCAGTGCACTTCAGCGATCGTTTGCAAGTGGATTTTGCCATTTCACACAGTTCAATCCAGTCGCAAAGTTTTCTTGAAAGGGTATTTTTTGCCATACGCGAAATTGCATGATAACATAACCTCCCCAGTGTAACACTAGGCGCTGGCTACACATGATGCACAAAGACATGTAGAGGTGTCCCACTATCACCTTGGAGAAAGTAGTGGGCAAGGGGGCAGATTCTGAGCAGAGAAGCAGATCATGGCCAGTGCCGAATTCTTCCAGCGTGGTGTAGTGGTTAAGAGTGGTGGTTTGGAGCGGTGGACTCTGATCTGGAAAACCGGGTTTGATTCCCCACTCTTCCACATGAGCAGCAGAGGCTAATCTGGTGAACTGGATTTGTTTCCCCACTCCTACCCATGAAGCCAGCTGGGTGACCTTGGGCTAGTCACACTCTCTCAGCCCCACCTACCTCACAGGGTGTCTGTTGGGGGAGGGAAGGGAAAGTGATTATAAGCCTGTTTGATTCTTCCTCAAGTGGTAGAGAAAGAACCAACTCTTCTTCTTCCTCCTCCTCCCCCTGCCGTTTGCAAACCCCTCCCTTACAAACACGCATGCAGCATTACAGGGGAGAAAAGTTGGGGATTTGCAGATGTAAAACAGCAGGTGGTGAAAGGATTCTGCAACCCGGCCCGCTGCTTGCCGGCTGCAGATTGCATCTCACTGTGCTGTTCTACAGCTTTTTGCAGAAGACCGCAGTCTCAGGTTTATCTTTAACTGTGTGGTTTCAGCTTAAGAACAGCATTTGAGCCTACAGAAGCACAATACCCAATGATGGGGGAATTATTCCTCGGCGTTTGAAACATAACTGCAGTTAATGCGGTCAGAGATTCAAAAGAGAAATGTACACATGGACACATGAAGCTGCCTTATACTGAATCAGACCCTTGGTCCATCAAAGTCAGTATTGTCTACTCAGACCGGCAGCGGCTCTCCAGGGTCCAAGGCAGAGGTCTTTCCCATCACCTACTTGCCTAGTCCCTTTAACTGGAGATGCTGGGGATTGAACTTCTGCATGCCAAGCGGATGCTCTGCCACTGAGCCACGGCCCCTCCCCAATGTACCACATGCTGCTAGCTGGTCTAGCTTTAACTTTTGCCCAAGCTGACATCCAAATGAACCTGATTTCAAGCCTTCCACATGAAAAACCCTGTGCAATCCCACCACTTGGAAATGTACCCAGAAACCACCTGGCCAAGTTAGCTGTGCAGAATTTGACCCGGAAATAGGGTTGCCAGCCTCCCGGTGGTGGCTGGAGATTTCCTGCTATTTCAACTGATCTCCAGGTGACAAGAGATCAGTTCCCCTGGAGAAAATGGCCGCTTTGGCAATTGGACTCTATGGCATTGAAGTCCCTCCCCTCTCCAAACCCTGCCCTTCTCAGGCTCCGCCCCCAAAATTCCCAGGTATTTCCCAACCTGGACTTGGCAACCCTACCCGGAAACCACCTGGCCAAGTTAGCTGTGCAGGATTTGACGTGGTACTGTGGGGTGGCTTCTAGTTTAAACAGGACAGATGAAGCTCCTCGCAGGATTCAAGTCGCATTTCGGTTTCTCTTTGCTCCTCAGCCAGCCACTCCCACCAGAATTTCTCTGCCGCTGCAACCAACTGCTTGAGTGCCCATCTGCCTTCTAGATTGTTTCCTGGTTTTTTTAATGCGGGGTGGGGGGGAAGGAGCAGCCGTCCTCCCTGAGTCAGGCCATTTGTGTCATGACTCAGGCATCCAATTCCTGGAAGCTTCTGGCTTGCCCTTCAGGCCTCTGCTTCCCCTTTGTGCGACGCTCATCTTAGGGCAATGCTTCCTTCTCCATGTGCCGTGATGGTGGCCTGATCTTGTCCCTGCTGGTGGAACGGCTCAGGACAATGGCTCTCAAGCTTCTCACCTAGACCTCACCTAGAGTATCGTGTTCAGTTTTGGGCACTGCAATTTAAGAAGGATGTAGACAAGCTGGAACGTGTCCAGAGGAGGACAACGAATACGGTGAGGGGTCTGGAAACCAAGTCCTATGAGGAAAAGTTGAAGGAGCTGGGTATGTTTAGCCTGTAGAGGAGAAGACTGAGAGGGGATATGATAACCATCTTCAAGTACTTGAAGGGCTGTCATAGAGAGGATGGTGCCGAGTTGTTTTCTGTTGCTCCAGAAGGATGGACCAGAAGCAACGGGTTAAAATAAAATAAGAAGAATTTCCATCTAGGCATTAGGAAGAACTTTCTAACAGTTAGAGCAGCTCCTCAGTGGAACAGGCTTCCTCGGGAGGTGGTAAGCTCTCCTTCCCTGGAGGTTTTGAAGCAGAGGTTAGATGGCCATCTGTCAGCAATGCTGATTCTATGACCTTAGGCAGATCATGAGAGGGAGGGCATCTTGGCCATCTTCTGGGAATGGAGTAGGGGTCACTGGGGGTGTGGTGGGGAGGTAGTTGTGAATTTCCTGCATTGTGCAGGGGGTTGGACTAGATGACTCTTCTGGTCCCTTTCAACTCTTATGATTCTATGATTCTCCAAATGGGACTTCTCAATTAGGATTATCCCAGCATGGAAAGCAGGAAGTGCCCAGATTAAAGGGGAACGTCCGCATGACGACCATGTTCATTCTGAGCATGACTGACGGCTTCCGGGTAGGATTGCCAATGCTGGTCGGGAAATTCCTGGAGATTTGGGAGTGGCATCTCTAGGGAAGACAGAGTTTGGGGAGATCCACCATAGAGGTTAGTGTCCACCATAGAGTCCACCCTCCAAAGCTGCCATTTCCTCCAGGGGGGTTATGTAGTCTGGAGAATCAGTTGGAATTCTGGGAGAACTGCCGATCCCACCTGGAAGTTGGCAACCCAGATTCCAGGGCTTTCCCTTTTATTCTGGGGGTGGGGGGAATCGATTTTTCTGCAGTTGCAAATGGCTGCAGGGGAGAGGGGCAGAGAGCGAAGTTCCGCTTTCAAAATGGCATGGGACATCCTGGCCTCCCCCAAGCCCTTTAACGGATGTTTTCCACTACCCTACTGAAGCATTACAGCGCAGCATGCTAGGGAAAGAGAACGTGAGGCTAAAGGAAGCGGATTGCAAAATAATTCTGTGCTACTTATATTTATTCATCTGCTTACTGACTTAGTATATACCCTGCCTTTCTCCCCCAGTGGAGACCCAAAGCAGCTTTACTTGGTTCTCCACTCCTTTTTATCCTCGCAACAACCCTGTGAGGTAGGTTATACCGAGTGTGTGTAACTGGCCCAAGGTTGCTCAGCGAGCTTCCCTGGCTGAGTGGGGGACGGGCTCAGACCTGGGTCTCCCGGATCCTAGTCCAACACTTTGCATAAAACCCAGGAACGGCGTCTCCGTTAACAGTTTGTTTTTCACATTTAGCCTCTGTAAATATACAGCATTCTTGAGGGATACATGAAGGTGCTTTATATGGAACCAGACCATCATAGAATCATAGAGTTGGAAGGTACCACAAGGGTCATCTAGTCCAACCCCTTGCACAATGCAGGAAACTCACAACTACCTCCCCCCCATCACACCCCTAGTGACCAGAAGATGTCCAAGATTCCCTCCTAAGGCATCTGCCTAAGGTCACAGAATCAGCATTGCTGACAGATGGCCATCTAGCCTCTGTTTAAAAGCCTCTAGGGAAGGAGATCCCACCACCTCCCGAGGAAGCCTGTTCCACTGAGGAACTGCTCCAACCGTTAGAAAGTTCTTCCTAATGTCTAGATGGAAACTCTCTTGATTTAATTTCAACCCGTTGGTTCTGGTCTGGTCTTCTGGGGCTTCTGGTCTTCTGGGGCAACTCGGCACCCTCCTCCGTATGACAGCCCTTCAAGTATTTCGGTCTATCAAAGTCAGTATTGCCTACTCAGACTGGCAGCGGCTCTACAGACTTCTCAGAAGAAGAGTTTGTTTTTTATATGCTGACTTTCTCCAACACTTAAGGAAGAATCAAACTGGCTTACAATCACCTTCCCTTCCCCTGCCCACAAGAGACACCCTGTGAGGTAGGTGGGGTTGAGAGAGTGTGACTAGCCCAAGGTAGCCCAGCTGGCTTCCAGTAGGAGAGGGGAAACCAATCCAGTTCACCAGATTAGCCTCCGCCGCTCATGTGGAGGAGCAGGGAATCAAACCCGGTTCTCCAGATCAGAGTCCACCGCTCCAAGCCGCTGCTCTTAACCACTAAACCGTGCTGGCTCTCTCAGCTGGAGGTCTTTCACATTACCTGCTACCTGGTCCCTTTTAATTGGAGATGCCAGGGATTGAACCTGGGACTTCCTGCATGCCAAGCAGATCCTCTGCCTACTGAGCCACAGCTCTTCCTGTCCAGGCAGATTTCGTGGTCAGCTCACACATTCTGCAGAGGCCAACCCAAATTTTCCAGCAGGCCTCCCCAGAGCCTCCTTTTCCGGCTCGCCCTGTTCCTTCTCCCTGCCCTCTCTGCAAGGGACTCACGATCCATTTGGGAACCCAGTCTATGCATTGAGAACCACCGGATTCAGAAAAGGAACAGCACATTCCTGACTCGAGGAGAACATTGATGTCTCTGGAACACCCTTTTTCCCGGGAGCCCCCTAAAGCACAGCCTGCCCTTACTTCTAATGCTGCAAGAAGCCAAGTCCTACTGTTAGGCAAGATAAAAACATTTGTTCAAGTGGACGTTTTGTTATTGACTAACAGCTATTCACTCAGACCCAGTGTGGTGTAGTGGTTAAAAGTGGAGGAGGAGGAGGAAAAGGAGGAGCAGTTGTTTTTATATGCTGACTTTCTCTACCACTTAAGAAAGAATCAAACCTGCTTACAATGAAGCTGCCTTCTACTGAATCAGAGCCTTGGTCCATCAAAGTCAGTATTGTCTACTCAGACCAGCAGCGACTCTCCAAGGTCTCAGGCAGGGGTCTTTCACATCACCTACCCGCCTCTTGTCCTTTTAACTGGAGATGCTGGAGATTGAACCTGGGACCTTCTGCATGCCAGGAAGATGCTCTACCACTGAGCCACAGCTCCTTCCCAATGAGCGGCAGACTCTGATCTGGAGAACTGGGTTTGATTCCCCACCCCTCCACATGAGCGGCAGGCTCTGATCTCAAGAACCGGGTGTCTTTTCCCCACTCCTCCCCATGAAGCCTGCTGGGTGACCTTGGGCTAGTCACAGTTCTCTCTGTATCTTTTGTGGTGACCGTAAGGGGAGGCGATTGTAAGCCACTCCGACACTCCTTAAAGGTAGAGAAAATGGGGGTATAAAAGCCAACTCTTATTCTAGGAAATGAACCTTCTCATTGTCCAACACTTTCCGTTCATTTGCCCCACACTTACTGGCTTTTTCGCTTAGTGTCTCATCTCCACTGCCTCCTATTGCTTTAATTCAGGGCTCAGTTGGATTTAATGGCTGCATTTCCTTTTATTACCGGTTTTAATTTTTTTTTATTGCTGCCTCTCTTGACCCTCATGCCGCCGTTTTTACGGAGCTTGATTTCTGTTTATTCATATTGTTAATGGCTGTTGTAAGCAATGTTTTATAGAGAGTGGAGGAATGGTTGTTTTAGTTATTTTAAAATATTTGAAATATTTCTATCTCTCCTCTGAATGGTTTTGCTGTGGTGTTCCAGAGGACAAGATGTCCTCTGATGTTGCCATCATAGCTTAGCCATAGATTTGTGACTTTAATCGGTGATTGGGTGGAAAGGCAGCATAAAAACGGTTGAAATAAGTAAATAATAAACCAACTCCAGATTCTGATTTGAGAGACCCTAATAAGGGCCATGGTGGTGTAGTGGTTAAAGAACTCTAATCTGGGAGAACCGGGTTCGATTCCCTACTCCTCCACATAAAGCCTGCTTGGGTGACCTCGGGCCAGTCACAGTTCTCTCCGAACTTTCTCAGCCCACACAGAGGCAGGCAACAGCAAACCACCTCTGAATGTCTCTTGCCTTGAAAACCCTACTGGATCGCCACAAGTCAGCTGTGACTTGACAGCATTTTCCACCACCAGCAACAGACCATAGTTAATGGAGTGACCCGCATTTAGTCAAACTAACCATGGTTAGTTTAATCCAATCTTTGTTTTGCACAGCATCTAAAATGAGCTTGTGAGTCTTGAAGTGTCTTGGTTTAATCTTATGGGACCTGAGCCCATTTCATCAGATGCATGAAGTGTAGCATTCAGCTGGCAGACATAGATATACTTAAGCCTACAAAGAGTGAGATGGTGGAGCTGCTACAAGGAGAGGCCAAAAGACCCAATTTCTTGGGGCAAGGTGTGTGCGTCATATTATATTGCTTAGCAACAATGAAAGCAAAGGTGGGTGGGACCTCTTCCAACCATTGATAAGAACATAAAAAAGCCCTGCTGGATAAGACAAACGCCCATCAAGTCCAGCAGTCTGTTCACACAGTGGCCAACCGGGTGCCTCTTGGAAGCCCACAACCAAGACGACTGCAGCAGCATTATCCTGCCTGTGTTCCACAGCACCCAATATATTCAGCATGCTCCTCTGATCCTGGAGAGAATAGGTATGGATCATGACTAGCATCCATTTTGACTAGTAGCCATGGATACCCCATAAACACGTCCACTCCCATCTTAAAGCCTTCCAAGCTGGCAGCCGTCACCGCATCCTGGGGCAGGGAGTTCCACCATTTAACTATGCGTTGTGTGAAGGAATACTTCCTTTTATCTGTTTTGAATCTCCCACCCTCCGGCTTCAGCAGATGACCCCAGGTTCTGGTATGATGAGAGAGGGAGAAAAGCTTCTCCCTATCCTCTCACTCCACGATGAACTGGCCATGAACCTGTAAGGGAGCACAATTACTTTTTGTAGTAAGCTAACCAACCACCCAGCATCCATATTGAGTACAGGTTTGACAGCGTCAAATCTGCATATGAATTCCAACTTGGCAGCTTTTCACTGCAGTTTTTGTTGTTGTTGTTTGTTGCCAAAGCTATGCACCTTTTAAGATCGTGCACGGACACATACTCGATTGATTTATCTTGTATTGCAAACTCTAGTAGGAAATGTACAAATCTATGGTGAGACCACACTTGGAATACTGTGTACAGTTCTGGTCACCACACCTAAAAAAGGATATTACAGAGCTTGAGAAGGTGCAGAAAAGAGCAACCAAAATGATTAGTGGACTAGAGCAATTGTCCTATGGGGAGCGGTTAAGACGCTTAGGGCTGTTTAGCTTGGAAAGAAGGCGGCTGAGGGGAGACATGATAGAGGTCTATAAAATTATGCACGGTTTGGAGAGAGCGGACAGGGAGACGTTTTTCTCCCTCTCCCATAATACTAGAACACAGGGTCATCTGCTAAAACTGGAGGGTGAGAGATTCAAAACAGATAAAAGGAAGTATTTTTTCACACAACGCATAGTTAAATTGTGGAACTCCCTGACCCAGGATGTGGTGATGGCTGCCAGCTTGGAGGGCTTTATTAAGAGGGGAGTGGACATCTTCATGGAGGAGAGGGCTATTCATGGCTATTAGTTAGAATGGATACTAGTCATGCTGCATACCTATTCTCTCAAGTATCAGAGGAGCATGCCTATTATTTTGGGTGCTGTGAAACACAGGCAGGACAATGCTGCTGCAGTCGTCTTGCTTGTGGGCTTCCTAGAGGCACCTGGTTGTCCAATGTGTGAACAGACTGCTGGACTTGATGGGCCTTGGTCTGATCCAGCAGGGCCTTTCTTATGTTCTTAAATGTGATTCATGTTCTGGACTCCATTGCGTATAATGAGGCTTAATTTCAGATTCCTGGTGGGGCCCTTGTGGGTTGGGGTGATTGGATCTCCCAAGTGGTGTAGCGGTTAAGAGTGGTGGACTCTTAATCTGGAGAACCGGGTTCAATTCCCCATTCCTCCACCTGAAGCCAGCTGGGTGAACTTGGGCTACTCACAGTTCTTTCTGAACTCTCTCAGCCCTCCTACCTCACAAGGTGTCTGTTAATGGGAGAGGAAGGGAAGGAGATTGTAAGCCGGTTTTATTCTCCTTAAAAGGTAGAGAAAGTCAGCGTATAAAAACTAACTCATCTTCTTCTCCTAACGCATCCCCCCACATTAAAAATTGGTTTGAATAAGGCCCTGCTTACTGGAGACCTTCTGAAGGTATTTGATAGTACGCTGCGGGAACTGTGGCTATCTTGATTCCTGAGCTGCTCAAACAAGCATTAGAAGAAGAAGAAGAGTTGGTTTTTATATGCTGACTTTCTCTACCACTTAAGAAAGACTCAAACTGGCTTACAATAACCTTCCCTTCCCCTCCCCACAACAGACACTCTAGGAGGTAGGTGGAGCTGACAGAGCTCAGAGAGAACTGTGACTTGCCCAAGGTCACCCAGCTGGCTTCATGTGTAGGAGTGGGGAAACCAACCCGGTTCACCCGATTAGCGTCCGCCACTCATGTGGAGGAGTGGGGAATCGAACCCTGTTCTCCAGATCAGACTCCACCGCTCCAAACCACCGCTCTTAACCACTGCACCACGCTGGCTGTCACACTGCTGGATCAAAAATGTGGCCCATCTAGTGCAGCATCTTGCCTCACACAGCAGCCAACTAGTTGCCCCGAAGGGCCGATAACAGGGCAGAGGCACGGTCTTCACCCGATGTTGCCACCTGGCACCAGTAGTTGCTTCAGTCAGGCTGAGTTTTGTTGAACTGCACATTGCTTGAAGCCTATTATTCCTCGAGCGGGCTAGGAAGGACGCTTCAGCACCCCCTGTCAGCTGTTTAGGCCTCCCCGAGGCAAGGCTGAGTTATTCCGTGCATAAGTATCTTTGCAGCCTTGCTAAATTATGGCGATGGAGCATATGTGTGTGGTTTTTTCTTTCTTTCGTTGCATGATTTCCGCATTTTCACCATCTTGCACGTTTATTCTGCTATGAGGACCGAGGGTCTCTTGAAAGCGATGAAGCCGATGGAATGCCTACTTCCCAATTCCCCAATTGTGAGCTTAGAAAGATCATGAGAGGGAGGGCAGAAAGGGTTGCGTCGGTGCTTGGCTGTCGTGACCCCCATTCTTGCACGCCCAGGGTAATGCCGAATGCCACTTTGGGGTCAGGAAGCAATTTTCCTCCAGACCAGATTGGCCAGTGGTCCCCAAAGGGTTTTTTTTTTTTTTTTTTTTGGCCATCTTGTGGGCATGGAGCAGGGGTCACTGGAGGTGTGGGGTGGGGGAGGCAGTTGTGAATTTTGTGCATTGTGCAGGGGGCTGGACTAGATGGCCGTGGTGGTCCCTTCAAACTCTGTGACTATGAATTCCGCTGGCTGTTGAGGTTTCAGCTGGCATCGCCTACACATTTTCGTGCATAAGCTCTAGAAACTTGACTTCTTTTTGTTCAGGGAACCGACGGATGTGGCCGCTGCTGTATTCTTCATTTCTATGGAATTGTAACAAGCACAGCTGTGCTTTTGGGGAGGCCGGCCCCTGTACAGGAGGGTGCTATGCCTCCCCGCCATGCCCTGACTGCTGAGTGCCCCCTGGCACCAGCCACACAACCGGTCCAATTAGCAAAAACCCTGCCCATGCTCTCTCTCTCTCTCTCTCTCTCTCTCTCTCAAAAACATCACAGCGCACAACTCCCGAGCCTTTTCAGACTTTGATGCTAATTACCTGCCTCTTAGAAAGAAAGACAGGTCCCCGAATCTCCCCTGTCAGCCTTTGCCGCCATTGATCGGAAGCGCCTTTCTCCGGTTTTTGTACATCTGTAAAGGTCTGTGGGCTTCATTCAGCATGAAAGCCCCGCAGAGCAGAGCTGGACAGATCCAATCTGCCGGCAATTCATTTTGCCAGCAAGGAAGCAGGGGGGGAACCAAAGATCCCTTTTGTTTGCTCGGCGGTCCCTGGAGAGGCCTGCGCGGTTCATTGAGCTTAGCTGGTTTTTAATGGGCCCTTCTTATCACTCGTTGCCAAAAACCTGCGCTGCAAGCGGGGGTTTTAGCCGGCTTCTCTGTTTTCTGCCTCCCGCTGCGAGGGAGGATTCAGATCTCTGGCTAGGTGGACTGCAAGGTGTAAACGGACCTCGTTTGGTTGCAGGGCTGTAATGTGGAACTCCTTGACCCAGGATATGGTGATGGCTGCCAACTTGGTTTTAAGAGGGGGGTGGACGTGTTCATGGAGGATAGGGCTATTCATGGCTATTAGTAAAAACGGATACTAGTCATGATGCACACCTGTTCTCTCCAGGATCAGAGGAGCATGCCTATTATCTTAGGTGCTGTGGAACACAGGCAGGATGGTGCTGTTGCAGTCGTATTGCTTGTGGGCTTCCTAGAGGCACCTGGTTGGCCACTGTGAGGACAGACTGCTGGATTTGATGGGCCATGGTCTGAAGTAGCATGGCTCTTCTTATGTTCTTAACACAGGCAGGATGGTGCTGCTGCAGTCGCCTTGTTTGTGGGCTTCCTAGCAGCCCCTGGTTGGCCACTGTGTGAACAGACTGCTGGACTTGATGGGCCTTGGTCTGATCCAGCAGGGCTTTTCTTATGTTCTTATATCCTAGACTTGCTGGGGGCTCACTTGCATAATCACAGGCGGGGTGCACGGCAATGAAAGAAAACCTTTCCTGGTTCAGGAACCATTCCTGGTTTGGCCAGATCTACCCACAGTGGTCCATGCCTTAGTTACATCTAGACTGGACTGCTGCAATGTGCTCTACTTGGGGCTACCCTTGAAGGGTGTTCTGAAGCTGCAGCTAGTACGGAACGCTGCAGCTAGACTGCTGGTCAGGGCCAGCGACTGAGAGCATATAATACAGCAAAGAATGAAATCATTTAGGTTTAACAAGTAAGAGCACTTTTCGTTTTAATGGATTTTTCTCCTTTATTGTATGACGATAGATTTGTGATTGCGTGATAACTATTGTTTTACTTGAACTTGAACTTGAACTTGAACAACCTTTAATGGCATAAGTAATATTACAATTGTTACAAAGGTACATAAAATATGCAGTCATTAAGATAAGAACATAGGCCAGTAAATTCCAAAAGTAGAAATTACAAACTTTGGGCTTTTTGAACTTTCATCACCTCCACTAGAAAATTGGCAACATCTAAGGTAACCTCCGGATCGGAATCGTTTAATAAAAATTGACGTTTTGCTTGGGTAGATAGGTGATATTTGGAAAGAAGCCAATTTTTTAACCATTTCCCACGGGGTGTTTCATATAAGGGGCAGACCAACAGAATATGATCAATTGAGTCCAGGGAATAGGTATCACAGGGCAAGTCCTATCCTGGATTGGTATTTGTTGATACCTTCCATATAACATCCTTGAAGGAAAGGCATTAACCCTAGCAAGAGAGAAGGCTCTGCGGAGGGGTTTTACTTTTTATCATGTAACTAATTTTTAATCAGTTTTCTTAGGATTTTGTAAATATTTTAGGGTACTTTGTAACGGCCTGTGGCTATTATACAAATAAACTCAATTGACTTGACCACTCCTGAGTTCATTTCAAGGTGTTGGTTTTGTCCTTTACATGGCTTGGGACCAGGGTCGTCCGGCACCAGCATGGCGTAGTGGTTAAGAGCGGTGGTTTTGAGCGGTGGACTCTGATCTGGAGAACCGGGTTTGAGTCCCCACTTCTACACACGAATCCAGCTGGGTGACTTTGGGCTACTCACAGCTCTCTTGGAGCTCTCTCAGCCCCACCTACCTCACAGGGTGTCTGTTGCGGGGAGGAGGGGGAGGGACGGTGATTATAAGCTGGTTTGATTCTACCTTAAGTGGTAGAGAAAGTCGGCATATAAAAAAAACAACAACTCTTCTTCTTCTTCTCCCATACGTTGTTGCCTGGGAATTAAGATTGCAGGGGGATGCCTCCTCACTGTCCCACCAATTAAAGATCCTTGTTTGGCAGGTACCCAGGAGAGGGCCTTTTCCTTGGCAGCCCCATGATTATGGAACAACCTCCCCAAGGATCCCCTCATTTTCGATGCTTCAGGAGACAGTTGAAGACAATTTTATTTAGGACTGCATTTGATTTTTTATGGATTTTATAATTGTCATTGACGCTGCCTATTGCGTTCATTTGCCCAAGATGGAGGAACAGCCTGACGTAGGCCCTATATACCTTTTCTCATGGGCCAGCCCACGTCAGGCCCAAAGCATGAAACCAGACTGGCTCTCTGTTCGTGCCACCAGCAGCCAAAACATGTCCTTCTCCTCCCTTTCTTGAAGGCGGGGATAGGGCGGCCATCTCAGCAAACCCTCCTGTTCGCTCAAACCCTAGGCGCAAAAAAACGAGGGCTTGCCACCAGGCCACCGAGCCCAGCCTGCTTCCTTCGACAGAGCTGGTGCCGGTTCTTCTGGATAAAGTTGGTTTTAAAAAGCCACCGAGTGATCGTGGGATGATTTACCGTCATTTGTTCCCACTTTTCAGTAATTGCAGAGGCTTTAGGAACACGGTGAGCTTTCGATTGTCGTTGTCTTGGCTGCGCCGTGGATTTTGCACACAGTCGGATAGATGAGGCGTTTTCTATCCAGCTTTCTTTCCAGGGACCTCCAAGTGAGATACGTAAACCTTTTAACCCAGGGGTGTTGAACGCCATCGTTACGAGGGCCAGATATGACGTAAATGCCGCTTGGACGGGATGAGCCATACCTCGCCAGTCCAGATCGAGATTGGGGGGTGGCTGCCTTGGAGGACTGACTCGCGGGCCGGATAAGAGCTCTAAAGGGGTTGGATCCTGCCCGGGGGTCTTATGTTTGACACCCCTGCTTTAACCGTCATGTAGACAAAGAGTAAATTTCCATTCTTGTTGTCGTTTGAAGAGGGCGTGAACAACCGGTTTGTCGTTTGTAGCATTTTAACAACGTGTTGCCTTTTTGTCGGCTCTGTATACAATTAAAAATTTTTCCATACTCCGCTTCGACCCACAGTGCTTACAACAGAGACCGCTAGAGATGATCTTGAATAAAAAGGCCCTAAGCAAAACAGAGAATGCAACAAAACCAAGCAGCAAAAAAAGGGACACCCTTACATTTTCGGATTCAGAAATTCAATCATCAAATATTCAGTATCAATCAGCCCCCCTTCCCCACCCCACAATTATGTGTCTGAGTTGTCCCATCGCTTCCTCAAAGGAGTTCAGGTTCTCCCTCTTCCATTTCATCCACGCAACAATCCTGTTAGGTAGACCTATAGGCCTTAACAGTCACCCAGTGAGATGCATGGCAAGATAAAGATTTGAACCCGGGCTCCCCACTCCTAGTTTATTCCTTATTTGTTTAGTAAATTTCTGTGCTGAATGTCCAGAGAACCAGCTTGAGTTAACCTACAAACGTGATAAAAGCATAAAAAAATAGTTGGACATGGGAACCACTGTACCACTACCCGTCTCCAGGATAGTCTTGGCCTGATGTCTGTGGTCAAGAGGGGAAATTATCTATGTTTATAGTCTGCTTTTCTCAGTGAGACACAAGGCCAGTTATGCAGTGCAGGTCAAACACCTCCCCCGAGGAGGAGTTCCACGGAGTTGGTGCAGCTGCTGAAAAGACCCTGTCCTACGCAGCCAACCCCTTTATCTTAGAGAGTGGGGGAATTCAGAGAGGGCCACTTGCTTAAGGTCAGCTACATAGGGGGACAGGTTCATATAGGAAGGGACAGTTTGAGAGCAAGAGAACTTGGGGGATTTATGTGTGTGTGCGTGTGGTAGGTTGTTTTGTGGTCCCGGATGGCAGAAAAGAGTAAGAATTAAATAAGATCAGGTAGCTCAGGTGGAACTGTGCATTTTGTTTCTGCTTTCATTAACTGGAGCTTCTCCCAGGAGCTCGGGATGGCATGCAGGGTTTTGCCCTCCATTGTTACAACAACCCTGTGAGGCAGGTTAGGGTGAGGGGAAACAGTGCGATTGGCCAAAGGTCACCCCAGTGAGCTTCATAAGTGCAAAGATTTGCAGACGCAGTTGAAGTCCAACCCGCTAGCCATTTATACCTGTTGGCCTCCTTGAAAACTCCATGATTTTAAACAGAAAACATTCCATAATTTAAGAAGAAGAAGAGTTGGTTTTTATATGCCGACTTTCTCTACCACTTAAGGGAGACTCAAACCGGCTTACAATCGCCTTTCCCTTCCCCTCCCCACAACAGACACCCTGTGAGGTAGGTGGGGCTGAGAGAGCTCCAAGAGAGCTGTAACTTGCCCAAGTAACTTTCCTCCGGTGGAAGGAGGCATCTCCTGACATAAGAGACGCGTTTCCTTCAGGGCTTCTTCCGCGAAAGAAAAGTACTCTAATAGGGGAATGGTTCCAATCCTATGACTTTTTGGGGGTGGAGTGGGGAGAAGGGAATCCAGGATGGTTATAGGGGTACCAAACAAGCAAAGGTTTGTTGCATAGAGGGGGACCCCTGGCCTGCCCAAGATTCAGCTTGGTGGCTGATCAGGGATTGGATTCCAAGTTCCACATATTTCCTTTTTGGATCATCTGCAGTAGGTAATGTTAAAGAGAACAAGGAAACTTTTAAATGCTTTGGTTTTGACTATATGGAAGAGAGCCAGAACTTTCTGCAGTGCATTTTGCTTGTCTGGGAATGGACATTTGCCCTTTGAAAAATTCATTTATTGTCTTCCACTCTACATACCTCAGACGAAGATACTTTTCAAAAGAGGACGATACACTGGATTCCTGTCTTTTGCCTGTCCTTTGGATGGAGTTATGATAGATTCTCTCTAGTGGTGCACTTGGCACATGTTAATTATTATTCATGTGTGTGCTTCACAGGAAGACATGAAGCTGCCTTATACTGAATCAGACCCTTGGTCCATCCAAGTCAGTATTGACTACTCAGAACGGCAGTGGCTCTCCAGGGTCTCAGGCAGAGGTCTTAACATCACCTACTTGCCTGGTCCCTTTAACTGGAGATGCCGGGGATTGAACCCGGGACCTTCTGCATGCCAAGCAGATGCTCCCTCACTGAGCCACAGCTCCTCCCCAAAGCTAGGATCATCATGGATGAACACATGAAGCTGCCTTATACTGAATCAGACCCTTGGTCCATCCAAGTCAGTATTGGCTACTCAGACCGGCAGTGGCTCTCCAGGGTCTCAGGCGGAGGTCTTTCACATGACCTACTTGCCTGGTTCCTTTAACTGGAGATGCCGGGGATCGAACCTGGGACCTTCTGCATGCCAAGAGATGCTCTGCCACTGAGCCATGGCCCCTTCCCTTCTTGAGGGACTCCTTTGAATTCTATCTCAGTGATCATCTTTCCTATTTTGCAATACTGTAGGAAGGATTTTCTTAATTTGCTGACATGTCCTGTCCATAACAGCTACACAGTGTGGGTGCTTTTTGGTATTCCCCCCCCCCCGTTTGTACACACAGCGTTCCCGTTGGTGTTGTTCGAGCATTCCCCTTAACGCCGCAGTCAAAGCCTGAGTGCATTTTCCTTAAGGCAGTCTTGTTTGGGGGCCGTAATTGTAAGCCGCCGCTGACTTTTCTGTCTCCCCTTCCTTCCGCAATCCCAACCCGAACGACAGCAGAAGAACCTCCTCAAGAATAAAACGGATTCCAGGCGGAGGACATACTGTTCCCGTCAAACTGACTGCAGTTACATCACTGTGCGTGTTTATTTTCCCTTTTCTCCTTCCTAGCCGCTGAAGGGGGGGGGGGATGAACATGCGCAACGCCAAAGATTATGTTGTTGCTTCAGAATTCCATCGTATATTTTTTTTTACAAGGCAGCTACTACTCTGTCACTTTGCGTGTTCAAAACTTTGCCAGACTCGAAAACTTAACAGGAAGTTTCCTTTTAAAAATTAACCTGTTAAAAAAAGGCCCATTCATTTCTAAATCCCAAACAAACAGGGGCGAGAAGTTGAGGGGGCTCCCAGGGCGTTTCAGGAGCTCTTCCCGGCGCATTGTGCGCTTAGGGTTGCCAACCTCCAGGTGGGGCCTGGAGATCTCTCAGAAGGTTGGAGCAGAACCAACGGGTTGAGATTAAATCAAAAGAATTGCCTTTTGTGCAGGAAATTCACAACTACCTCCCCACCACACCCCCAGTGATCCCTACTCCATGCCCAGAAGATGGCCAAGGTGCCCTCCCTCTCATGATCTGCCTAAGGTCATAGAATCAGCATTGCTGACAGATGGCCATCTAGCCTCTGCTTAAAAAACCTCCAGGGAAGAAACGCTTACCACCTCCCGAGGAAGCCTGTTCCACCGAGGAACCGCTCTAACTGTTAGAAAACTCTTCCTAATGTCTAGGCGGAAACTCTTTTGATTTAAAATATTGTCGAAGGCTTTCTGGTCAGAGTTCACCGGTTCTTGTAGGTTATCCAGGCTGTGTGACCGTGGTCTTGGTATTTTCTTTCCTGACGTTTCGCCAGCAGCTGTGGCAGGCATCTTCAGAGGAGGTGAAGATGCCTCTGAAGATGCCTGCCACAGCTGCTGGCGAAATGTCAGGAAAGAAAATACCAAGACCATGGCCACACAGCCCGGATAACCTACAAGAATCTTTTGATTTAATTTCAACCTTTGGTTCTGATCCGTCCTTCTTGGGCAACAGAAAACAACTCAGCACCATCCTCCATATGACAGCCCCTTAAGTACTTCCTTCAAGACAAGCGAGAAGCAGGGGTTGTTTATTTATTTATATTTATTAAAACATTTATATCCCACCTTTCCTCATGGTTCAAGGCAGCTTGCCAATAACAGCTTAAAACGTTTTCATTTAAAACCTAAAATGAAATAGCAAACCCCAAATCTCTTCCCCCTCTCCCCTTAAAAGATGCCTGCCGATTCAACACCCCCTCCCCCCCCAAAAAAAGCCCTGACAAATAGGCAAGCCTGGCAGCTTGGGCTCTGGCTGATGCATAGTTAAATTGTGGAACTCCCTGCCCCAGGATATGGTGATGGCTGCCAACTTGGAAGGCTTTAAGAGGAGAGTGGTCATGTTCGTGGAGGAGAGGGCTATCCGTGGCTACATGTTCATGGAGGAGACGGCTATCCATGGCTACTAGTCAAAACAAATATTAGTTATGATGCATACCTATTCTCTCCAGTACCAGAGGAGCATGCCTATTATATTAGGGGCTGTGGAACACAGGCAGGACAATGCTGCTGCAGACGTCTTGTTTGTGGGCTTCCTAGAGGCATCTGGCTGGCCACTGTGGGAACAGACTGCTGGACTTGATGGGCCTTGGTGTGATCCAGCGTGGCTTTTCTTATGCTCTTATGTTCTTAAGTGGAGGGATAGCCATCAGGTGGCTTGCCTGACAACCACAGTTGGCCCAAAGAGACAAATGGGAGGATTGGGTTTGCCACTGCCTTTCTCTGCAGTTTCCCATCCAAGTAGCTTCCGAGATTGGGTTATACCATGTTGCATTCCCTCCCCTACTGTGATATATTCATTACAATAACTCTAAGGTAGGTCAGTACTCAAGTTTGATTGCTTTGAGCAGTTAACTTGGGAAACAGTACTTTTTATAACTAGAAAGGAAGATGACTGAGCAAAAGATGATTCCCCCCATATTATACACATACAAAAAAATAGATGCGACTTGTACACTACTGTAAGACGACCCCCCTCTTTTTATGGCATATCTTGTCTTGCATTTGAGTATATACAGTACTTGATTAACTGGTTCAACAGAGAAGCTATACAACTGCAGGCTTTTATTGCTGGTATTAATTTCCCTGTTTTATTTATCTTGCGCGTCGTAATTTCTCCGCTAGAAATTCTGTTTGGAGACCCGACATCTAACGTAATAAAAGTTAAACACGAGGAACGTGTTGGAAGTCTAGCAATTGCGGAGTAATTGCAATTTCATAACCAATTTTCCAGCAGTTACAGTTCCCACCAGGATCTTTCGATATCTTTATAATTCCACCAGATGTGCATAATACCTGCTTGCTTCTCTTTTGCTTGGTTCTCTCTTGCTTCTGGCAGAACTGCTTTCAGACGGGCTATTTGACCTTCTCCCAGCCTTGATAGTCTGCCTGCTTTCCAGCTGCATTCGCTGCCTGGCCGCCCTGGACCAGGTAGCAATCACTCAAGGTGTATTACGATAACAGGCAGTTTTCGATAACAGGCAGTTTTCGTTATGAATTGAGGCGATGGAACTGGTTTGAGTTTGCATGAGTCAGATTAAATTGCACAGAACAAAAACAGACTGAGACTTTCTCAGTTTTAAAAGAATCAAAAATCTTTACTAATAGGAAGGGTAAACTGGGATACATAAAATAAGAAATCCTTTCTACATTGTCAGTTACCTACAAACTTGCTAGATTTCTCTAGCAGGAATCTATGGCTTAAAGATGGCCTTCTCTGCTCCTGAGAGAGCGAAGACGATCCATGCTGCTTCTGTGAAAATCCAAAAAGTGTGTGTGACTGCTTTGAGGCAGCTTCTGTTCCTGTCCTTAACAAAGAAGAGCAATTAACACATTGAGCCTACTGTTGGGAGAATTTTTCAAGTTCTCTCCCTTGAGCTCTTTTATTTTTTTGGTCTTCTCTGCCTGCTACTTACCAGAGCAGGGGCTAGATAGGAAAAGATAGATCTTGCACACTAAACACTCTTAAAACAGTACACCAAACGTATAAAGTAAATCATGCAGCTTTATTATACTTACAAGGAAATATAAAGCAAAGAGAGAAAGCAATACTTAACTGAATATATATATGACAGCACACACCCTGACAGACAGACAGACAGTCAGAGATCTCTGAGGTCGTTCCAAGGAAGAGACAGAAATGGGTCTCTCTCTTAGAAGACGACGGGCTGGGCTCTTTGAAAGCCTTTTATAGGTTGAACTGTGTGAGAGAGGTCTCAAATGGCCCCTCCTGCCAAATTAGTCAGGAGATGAGTTTTCACAAATCATGGCTATAAGTTGTTTGGGAATATTTTGTTTCATAATAAGTTTGCCATGTCCAGGTCTCTGACAGCCATCCGTTCATCCGTTACCCTGTGTTCATAAACAGTTTCCTCACTGCGTAAGCAGGCACTTTGCTGCCCATCTACGTGACCTTGTTACCCCTGAACATAATTTCTAGGCACCTTAATGTTCTTTGGTTGGTTAACAATTATGCAATTATGCAATTTCCTATGGCCTCTAGGTCAGGGGCCTGGTTTTGGAGCTAAGGTCCTTTAGAGGCTTCATGTGGCTGTTTAAATTACAGGTTATAGTATTAAGATATAGAAGGTACAGGGAGTGGTTCTTCTTAAGCCAAATTATAAATATTCCCGCCACACCTACGTGAGGTAGTCAGTGGTGATCTACTGACCATTTGCTTAAGGTTGCAATGAGATGACATATTCTTGAGTCTATCTAAACATCAACATACACAAAGTTAACTCTCAGCTTTCCTGACAGAGACGAAACTCGCTTCCTATACCCAACAGTTTTGCTTTCTGGAACCAAAGGAGCTTTGGATTTGCAGGCCTTTATATATTTTCCCCAATAGGCTAGAACTTCTGAGGGGAACATCTCTGGTTATTCAATGCCTTACTTCACATGGCTTTCCCAAGAAAGACATTACGGTTCCCTGTGGATCCCCTGTGTCATAAAACTCTCTGCTAATGTCTTTCACCCTTGCAAGGGATGGGCTGTGGCTCAGTGGTAGAGCATCTGCTTGGCATGCAGAAGGTCCCAGGTTCAAGCCCCGGCATCTCCAGTTAAAGGGACTGGGCAAGTAGGTGATGGGAAAGACCCCTGCCTGAGACCCTGGAGAGCCATGGAGAGGGGCTGTGGCTCAGTGGTAGAGCATCTGCTTGGCATGCAGAAGGTCCCAGGTTCAAGCCCCGGCATCTCCAGTTAAAGGGACTAGGCAAGTAGGTGATGTGAAAGACCTCAGCCTGAGATCCTGGAGAGCCACTGCTGGTTTGAGTAGACAATACTAACTTTGATGGACTCAGTATAAGGCAGCTTCATGTGTTCACATTTAGCTGTTGCTTTCATCAGCTGGGTGTGTTCCTCTCCTGCCTCCTTGCTTGCCCTGAAAGTGGAGGATGGAGGCCAAGGAATGCCGCTTGTGAACGTGGAGGGCAGCAATGTTATTGGCATCACTCTGAATAATCCTCATCCCTTTCTAATAGTTTTCAGGTGCAGATGTTCACCTGGCGAGGACTCCCAGTGCCAAAAGGAGTGCTCTGAAAAGAAGCTGGCTGCTCCACGTAAGAGAGATGTCCTTTTCCCTGTGGATCTGCAAAGTGAGTTTTATTGAATCATTGGACACACCTAGGAATTGTGCACAGAGAAGAGAGGGGGCACGCAGACTACAACTCTTCAATGAGAAATGGGACAGACATCAGTTTGGAATGGGTGGCTAATCTCAGCATTGACTGGGAAGTAATCCCCGGGATTTCAGCCGTCGAAACCGCTAAGTAGGTCCCAGGGACTGCAGCCAGACTCCCGATACAAAGGAATTTGGGAACCTGAGCCCGCTGAGAACAATCTGCTGGAGAATTTTCTCTTCTCCATTTTCTCCATTTCTGAAAAGTGCAGAGGTTGCTAGCAATGTGAGCCTTTGGTAAGAGCCCCCACCCCCAGTCATTTTTTGGAGAGCCGGCATGGTGTAGAGGTTAAGAGCGGCTGACTCTAATCTGGAGAACCAGGTTTGATTCCCCTCTCCTTAATATGGTGAACCGGGTTGGTTTCCCCACTCCACATGAAGCCTGCTGGGTGACCTTGGGCAAGTTACAGCTCTGTTAGAGCTCTCAGCCTCACCTACCTCTCAGGGTGTCTGTTGTGGGGAGGTGAAGGTGATTGTAAGCCACTCTGAAACTCCTTAAAGGTAGAGAAAAGCGGGGTGTAAAAGTTAACCCTTCTTCTTCAGCTCCACCTCCCACGGCAGCCATTTGGGGTTTGGTTGTACCTCCTGCACAGACATGGGGGGGGGTGCTCATCACCCCCTGTCAAAATCCCGGAGGTATGTACAGACTCGTAAAGGTTGGGGATCCCTGCCATACACATTCAGAGATGGTTCCAAAAATGGAGGAACCAAAGAATAAGGATGGAACTGTGCCCGAGAGCACGAAACCTGTGGGCAGTTATACAGATGGAAAAGCAAATGTTATAGCCAGGGATATAGTAGGAGTGAAAGATTAGGAGGAAGTCATGTTGCTTTGGTTTGATCTAAAGATGTTTGAATAAATGTGTACTTTCAGAATCTTATCTGGGGGCGCAGAATGAAGCGGATGCCACACAAGAGAGTCACCCTGTAATTTTCTAGCCACGCGGGCACATGTGTCAACCAGGAGAGAGGAAGGAATTTGCGTTCACTCTTTTGGAATGCTTCGAGAATCCTGTCCCAGAGGCCGCCGGCTCAAGTCCTCTTGTGATTAATCTGGGAGTCACCCTTTCAGAATGTGAATCGTTGCCATTCTCATGAGCAAGAGGGCAGGACAGATGGCTTCTTGTTTAGGACTACCAACCACAGGAATGTCCCTATCGGGAAGGAGAAGGAAATGGCCAGCTATGGAACGGAGACCTTGGCATTCTTCTCACTCCTTTTCAGGTTGTGAGATAAGAAGGGGAATCGAGGAATGAGGCCCTTTGGAACGAGAAGAAAAACAGGCACCTCCCAGGGCTCTGTTCTCTGAAGATCCATGTGGGACCCGAGTTACAGACATACAGAGATGATTGGTGGACCTCCAGCTATTTTGAGGCTGAAGATCAAGATTGTCTCCTTGCCAACGTGGAGTACAGAACCAAAAATGCAGAGCTGAACCCTCTGTATCGGAGTACCTAGAAACGAAACTGTGGATGGAGGAAAGAATGGAAACCTGGATCGAGAAAGCCCAGGATACAAACATCAGATGATGCTTCTGCAACAACTTCAGAGGTTGTCCCAAAAAGACTGGAAGGACCATGGCTCAGAGGTAGAGCATCCAGTGTGGTATAGTGGTTAAGAGCGGTGGACTCTGATCTGGAGAACCGGGTTTGATTCCCCACTCCTCCACATGAGTGGCAGATGCTAATCTGGTGAACTGGGTTGGTTTCCCCCACTCCTACACATGAAGCTAGCTAGGTGACCTTGGGCTAGTCACAGCTCTCTTGGAGCTCTCTCAGCCCCACCTACCTCACAGGGTGTCTGTTGTGGGGAGGGGAAGAGAAGGTGATTGTAAGCCGGTTTGATTCTTCCTTAAGTGGTAGATAAAGTTGGCATATGAAAACCAACTTTTCTTCTTCTTACTTCTCATGCAAATAGTCCGTGTTGTTTGGGCTACCCAAGAAGCAAGAGGAACAGACTCTCGCAGATGCCACAACCACTTGGGAGCCACAGTTCAGCTGTGTTTGCATAATGCGTGTCTCTCAAACCTGCTGGACCATTCCAATGGCTTCCCTGCTGGCCTCACATCTTTCTTCAGTTTCGTCATGAGGGCGATGCTTTTCTTCCAAGTCTTAACTTCCCCATTCTTGATTGTGAAACTCAGCCACACGAAAGAAAAAGTAACCAAAATGTTACATTTCTCTCTCTCTCTCTAGGTCAAGCCAAGGACTTTTCTGCAGTAAGAGGAAGTCAGTCTGGCGCTCCCTCAGGAAGCTGGTTTCATGTGGTGGTTTAGATTTAAGTACCTGATGTCTAGCACCATTTGAAATCAGTGTTCTTGGGGGGAGAATGGCGGCTTTTCCCATTGGCACAGGAAACCAGATGGAAAGGCCTCTGGTAAATGTTGGTTTAAAAAAAATATATGAAAGCCATGTTAAAAAATGGATCTCTCGCCTGCGTTTTGTATATACAGCTTCTGTAGCAAAGCTGAAACTCTAGTTCATTTTGTCAGTTCCAAGGAGAGGATTCCATTTTGACCATGCGGCTTGTGCTAAAGAATTGTTTGGGGGTTAAGTCCTGCCAAGCTTCATTTCTTACAGCGGGGGTGCCTATTTTCTTTGGCGCAGGAACTTTTCGGTGGGGAATAAAGCAGGGGACATCGGACAAACACAGCTCATTTGGAACAGAACAGCCTAGGCCCAAGCATTTTGTCTGTAGATATAGGCTTCATTATGCAAATATCTGTAAGCAGCCACCTAATTATGGACGTTAGCAAGAATCTCATTGTCAAGTTGTGTGTCAGGGAAACAAGAGGCTGTTTCCACAACAATTCCAGAGGGGTGGCTGTGTTGGTCCATCCTTGCACAAGGGAAAAAATTCCTGTAGCACCTTAAAAGGCTTAACAACTTTTATTCCAGCATGAAGCTTTCGCAAGTGGGTGCTCGCTTCCTCTAGACAAAATAGAACATGCTGCAATGCTTCAAAGAGCATGCAAATGGCAAGTGGTGAAAGGTTAGCCTCTGAAGATGCGGAAGAGTTTCATTAGACCAGTAAAAAGGTAAAGGTCCCCTGTGCAAGCACCGGGTCATTCCTGACCCATGGGGTGATGTCACATCCCAACGCTTCCTAAGCAGACTTTGTTTACGGGGTGGTTTGCCAGTGCCTTCCCCAGTCATCTTCCCTTTACCCCCAGCAAGCTGGGTCCTCATTTTACCGACCTCGGAAGGATGGAAGGCTGAATCGACCTTGAGCCGGCTACCTGAAACCAACTTCTGTCGGGATCGAACTCAGGTCGTGAGCAGAGCTTGGACTGCAGTACTGCAGCTGACCACTCTGCACCACGGGGCTCCTAAACCAGTACTGGGGCATTTCCCCGATTGTTACCTAAAATGATGTGTGTTGGCCAAAACAAAAACAACAACCCCTCACCTCGCGACTAGGGCAACTGCCCTAGGAGAAACAGTTACAACCCTTAGGGCTGTTTAGATTGAAGAGAAGGTGGATAAGGAGACATGATAGAGGTCTATAAAATTATATATGGTTTGGAGAGAGTGGACAGGGAGAAGCTTTTCTCCCTCTCATAATACTTGAATGCGGGGTCATCTGCTGAACCTGGAGGGTGAGCAATTCAAAACAGATAAAAGGAAGTATTTCTTCACACAACACATAGTTGAATTGTGGAACTCCCTGCGCCAGGATGTGGTGACGGCTGCCAACTTGGAAGGCTTTGAGAGGGGAGCGGAGGACAGGACTATTCATGGCTACTAGCAAAAATGGCTACTAGTCAAGATACACCCGTATTCTCTCCAGGATCAGAGGAGCCTGCCTATAATATTAGGTGCTGTGGATCACAGGCAGGATGGTGCTGCTGCAGCCGTCTTGTTTGTGGGCTTCCTAGAGGCACCTGGTTGGCCCCTGTGTGAACAGACTGCTGGACCTGATGGGCCTTGGTCTGATCCGGCATGGCCTTTCTTATGTTCTTACCTGCCTTTTATAAATTGAGCTTAGGAGTATGGAAGTTTTTCCATCCCCAAACACTTCCAATTCTCAACCAGCCCCTTTCTGCAATGGCAGGCAGTGCCTGATCTACAAGCGCTTCTTTTAATTCCGTTGGAAAACAAGACTGGCTAATACCCTCCACCCACAATCTGAAGCGGAGCAGTCCAGACGCAACTTGGCCATCTCAGCAAAGTGTTGACCTGAGACTGTGGCCAGAACACCTCACGGAGGAGCTAGAGGTTTCCATCTGTCTGTCCCTTTTTCTCCTGTGTCTCAGAATCCATTCTATCATTATAGCTCAGAGGTCCTCAGCATGGTCCAGTGGGTGCCACAGTGCCCGCTGACAACCTTTTTTGGTGCCCGCCAAGTATTTTTAGGAAGTGGGTGGGGGGCAGATAGAGAGCCACTGTGGTGTAGTGGTTGAGGGTGGCGGACTCTGAACTGGAGAACCGGGTTCGATTCCCCACTCCTCCACACGAGTGGCGGACTCTAACCTGGTGAACCGGATTGGTTTCCTCGCACCTCCACATGAAGCCAGCTGGGTGACCTTGGGCCAGTCACAGTTCTCTTAGAGCTCTCTCAGCCCCATCTACTTACTAAGGTGTTTGTTGTGGGTTGAGGAAGGCAAGGTGATTGTAGGCCAGTTTGAGTCTCCTTGAAAAGTAGAGAAAATCAGCATATAAAAAATGAGACTTCTTTTTTTGCCCAGCAAGGTTTCCGATTAACTTTTGGAGATTTGATTGGTTTTTTGGATTTTAAAAAAAATGTTGCTTTGGCAGCAGCATAAGGATCTACACTGTGCCACTGACGTTAAGCCGCGGCAATCCTTTCGTGGCTGGCTCCGCCTCCTGTGGAAGCCATTTTGTTGGAGCACCCACCATTCACCTGGGGTTGAATAAGGAGCTGGTTTGTTTCTTTCTGTCTATTCCCCCATGCCTGTTTATTTCCAAGACAATAAATCAACTTATCTTTTCTATTCTTTTCCCTTCCTTACAAAATGTTCAGCCTGCGCCTGGATTTTTTTTTGGGGGGGGGGAGCTCCACCACTATTTTATCCAGGTGGGAGTTAAAAATAAATCTCTGGTGTGTCTGTAACCCACAGTGGGAGATGAACAGCATTGGGCTAGCAAGATTTCAACTTGCTAATTATCACCGCTACCTAACACCCCGTAAATAAGCTTTGGTTTTTTTCTCTTGTCTGTTAAAAATAAGAATAAAAGAGCAACGAAGGAGATAAAAAGCGCAAAGGGAAATATTTGCACCACACGGTTGTAATTAACCAGTCATCAAATTCAGAGAATCTGCATTCACACGTAACCGTTCAAGACAATTAATGCTGTGATTGTTGGCTAATAGGTATCTTATGTAGAGCCGACGGCTCCTTCCTCTCATTTTAAATATCCTGCAGGGAGTATATTTTGTTTTGTCTGTTTAGTGGGATTATTTTGCACTGGGGCAGAACTGCGGTCTACGCACGAAGCCCCCCCCCCCCCGGACGCTGATAAATACAACGCGCTTCTCTCGCCTTCGTGTCCGCAATCTTGCTGCCACCTCTCGCCTCCCCTTAACCCCCTTTAGAGGATGACTGATTTCCTCTGGTGTTCGGAGTCTATTCCTCTTTCTAGCACCATTTGAAATCGGTTATAGTGACGGGGGAATGCCGCCGCGCCAGAGTCTGTGGAGCATCAGTACCGAGAAACCGCGGAAAATGCCGAGGAGCAGAAGATCTTCATTGGACAAAGGGACTTCTATCATAATAAAGCGTTTGTCTGTGTGGGAGTGGCTGGGGACGCTGGCCCAGGGCTTAAGGCAGTCTGGGTCCCACTTCTGTGATGGACTATGGCTCGATCAGAGCCGTGCTATTTCTTATATAGAGAGTGCAGCGGGGCGACAGTGGCATACTTTACAGGGGTGTTGTGAGACCAAAGCAGTAAAAAGTGTATTGTACCGTGTAAACCACCACCAGCATAATTGGTAGGTCCCTCATCACACATCCAAGAGAATATTGAACATTATGTTCAATACTCACCTAGAGTACTGTGTTCAGTTTTGGGCACCGCAATTTAAGAAGGATGTAGACAAGCTGGGACGTGTCCAGAGGAGGGCAGCGAAGATGGTGAGGGGTCTGGAGACCAAGTCCTATGAGGAAAGGTTGAAGGAGCTGGGTATGTTTAGCCTGAAGAAGAGAAGACTGAGAGGGGACATGATAACCATCTTCAAGAACTTGAAGGGCTGTCATATACAGGAAGGTGCCGAGTTGTTCTCTGTTGCCCCAGAAGGCCGGACCAGAACCAACGGGTTGAAATTAAAAGAGTTTTCATCTAGACATTAGGAAGAATTTTCTAGCCGTTAGAGCGGTTCCTCAGTGGAACAGGCTTCTTTGGGAGGTGGTGAGCTCTCCTTCCCTGGAGGTTTTTAAGCAGAGGCTAGATGGCCATCTGTCAGCAATGCTGATTCTGTGACCTTAGGCAGATGATGAGAGGGAGGGCACCTTGGCCATCTGGGCATGGAGTAGGGGTCACTGGAGATGTGGGGGGGAGGTAGTTGTGAATTCCCTGCATTGTGCAGGGGGTTGGACTAGATGACCCTGGTGGTCCCTTCCAACTCTATAATTCTGTTAGATCCAAAAGGCACGTTATTAAACATTGCAGCAAACAATATGCCAAAAGTACATAATTATTTAGGTATATGGTGACAACAGCAAGAGTAGTCTATGCAAGAAAGTGGAAAGCAGACGAATACCTAGGTGTAACTGGAAGGGAAAACAAATTAGCAGAATACCCAACTACAGCTGAACATCTTTAGGGCATAATAGATCAAACTCTTGAGTTCTATGAAAAATGGAAAGTGTTCCTTGACTGTACAGCAGCAGATAACCAATTCTTTTAAAAAGAAAGTAAATATTTGAGTAAGAAATGCATTGTCAGATATAATCAGAAAATGGAAAACTGTGAGTCAAAGAAGGTGATAATTGGATTGTAATTATAAAGTAAGTTCTAGTACAATGTAATAATTTGACATTTATGTTTGTATGTTTTGTTTGAAAAAATAAAATAAAGAGAATAAGATCATTATCTGCAAAGGAACCTGCAAGAAGAAGATGCCCTTTGACTTCTGATGTTGCTTCCTGCAAGACTATCACAGCCTGGCTGGATCAAGCAGTTTCTCCACAGAGGCGGCATATCATTTTTCTAAATAACTGGCGCAAGGTCTAGTCCACCATTCTTTTCCCCAAGATGTCCCCAGGAAGCCCTCGAGCAGTGTTGCAAAACAGTATACAGGTATATTGCTTTTGAACATGGAGGTTCTGTTTAGTCATTATTGGCTTCATCACCCACGAGGTTTGTCTGGTCCCCATTTAGCACACCCTAAAGCAAGTGGCCATTGCGGTCTCTCCTCCACTGGGAAGGAACTAAACCAGCACAAGAGCCAAAAAGCAGTTCCTACGCCTGACCCTCCCCCTCAAAGAACCTGCTTGTAAAATGGCCAGACTGGTCTATAACCTGTTACAAGAGGCCTCACCTTTTGTGAGAACAGCAGCATAGAAATGCATTCAAATACATTTACGCTACCAGTGGCCAGCAATGAACAGTCACGAAATGCCACAATAAACCCCTTAAAAACTAACAGTGGTCACCCTCCTCAAAGTTACACCCCAAAATGCCATTCTGCTGCCAAACATGCACATTTATAGAGGTGCGCCCCAAAGTATCTGCCTGTTTTTATAAAAGGAATGCAAAAATACTATCCTGGTTTTCATTGGAGCTGGGAAGCGGAGGGAACTTTTGCATGCCTCCTTTGGGCAGCCTGTCCTAGAGAGAGTCGGAGCTACCATTGAAAGGTTCATGAATGGGCCACAGTGCAATTTACCCAAAGCCCCTACAACCTAACCTGCCTCTAATGCAGGAAGGCCCGTCGGGGTGTGAAGTGCCGGTCGAGTTGCAGCTGACTTGGGGCGACCCCAGCAAAAAGGTGTCAAGTCGAGGGACGTTCAGAGGTGGTTTGCCCTTGCCTTCCTCTGCAGTCTTCCTTAGTGGTCTCTGTGCCAAGTATTGAACAAATGAAGTTGCCGTATACTTGGCCCATCAAAGTCAGCATTGTCTACTCAGACCGGCAGCGGCTCTCCAGGGTCTCGGGCAGGGGTCTTTCACATCACCTACCTGCCTAATCCCTTTAACTGGAGATGCCGGAGATTGAACCTGGGACCTTCTGCATGCCAAGCAGATGCCCTGCCACTGAGCCACGGCCCCTCTCCACAGTATTGACCCTGCTTAGCTTCTCAGATCTGATAAGGTCGGACTATATAGCATGCAGTCTTCTCTACCAGGTCTAGTAGCTCATTAGCCTAAATCCTTTGAGGATGTGCTACCCTCTAGTGGTATGGATACAACACATGTGATACGTGCTTCCTTCGACGTTTTGTGTTTTTTAAGGACACAGCTGTAGATGTAGCACAGAGAGGCATTACCCATGAACAGTGCGCTGAAACAACTGAACAGCAGGGTTAAAGGCTGCGCTTACAGAAAGGGGTTATCAAACCGAACCCACAAAGAGCCAGCGTGGTGTAGTGGTTAAGAGTGGCGAAGCGAGTTTGATTCCCCCACACACACACACGAGCGGCAGAGGCTAATCTGGTAAAACTGGATTTGTTTCCCCGCTCCGACACACGAAGCCAGCTGGGTGACCTTGGGCAAGTTACAGCTCTTAGAGCTCTCTCAGCCCCACCTGCCTCACAGGGTGTCTGTTGTGGGGAGGGGAAGGGAAGGCGATTGTAAGCAGGTTTGATTCTTAAGTGGTAGAGAGAGTAGGCATATATATATAAAAAAACCAAACCAAAGCCAAAGATGGGGTGGGGAACTGAGAACAGTATTCCTCAGCTTTTACAAGATCATCCTGTGGGGTTTCCAGCCCCCCACCACACACTTGCAAGAAGAAGAAAAGTTGGTTTTTATATGCCAATTTTCTCTACCTTTTAAGGAAAATCAACCCAGTTGGAAGAGACCACCAGGGTCATCTAGTCCAACCCCCTGCACAATGCAGGAAATTCACAACTACCTCCCCCCCCATACCCCCAGTGACCCCTACTCCATGCCCAGAAGATGGCCAAGGTGCCCTCCCTCTCATGATCTGCTTAAGGTCATAGAATCAGCATTGCTGACAGATGGCCACCTAACCTCTGTTTAAAAACCTCCAGGGAAGGATAGCTCACCACTCCCGAGGAAGCCTGTTCCACTGAGGAATCTCCTTCCTCTTCCCACAACAGACATCCTGTGAGGTAGGTAGGGCTGAGAGAGCTCAAAGAGAGCTGTGACTAGCCCAAGGTCACCCAGCTGGCTTCATGCAGAGTTTGGAAACCAACTCAGTCTCCAGATTAGAGTCCACCACTCCTAACTACTACACCATGCTAGCTCTTACCATGCTGGCAACTTATTAATACATTGCTTGGTGTAAACTGATGGCACTGGGTAAAATGAGCACATACCAGTGAAATAGACAAAATTAGATTTTCCTATACGTTCTCTGTTATCTTTGGTGGTCACCACATGGTGACCAATCTTTTTCCCGCTCCTATTACCTCTGCAAACGCACAGTTGTTCTCCGTGGCTGCAGAGAGGGTAAGGCAAGGAAAATGGCACCACCGTGGCAGGAACTGCAAAAATGAGCACCTTCTCATTCACACTGTGTGCAAGCACGCTTTGACTGTGATCTTTGCAGATTGATTATAACAATCAAAGTTAGCGGAGAAACGGAGCAAAGGAAGGAGAAACCCTGGAGAGTGGATAGATAGGAGATGATGTGTGGATAGTCCAACCCCCCCCCACTACCACCATCACTGAAGTTAGATGCTAAACCAGAGAAGCGCCCTTTGTTGTGGTTTTATTCCTGTACCTACACTGTTTACAAAATAGAATTTGTTTTCTTTGCTGGATTGGAGCCAGTCCATCTTTTCACCCAATATTGGTCCCACGTGGCTTTTTTCTGTGCGGGCCCCCTGATCCTCAGCATAGCCTTTTTGGTGGTCAAAATGTGCATGGTGTAGTGGTTAAGAGCGGTGGTTTGGAGCGGTGGACTCTGATCTGGAGAACCGGGTTAAATTCCCCACTCCTCCACATGAGCTGCAGAGGCTAATCTGGCGAACTGGATTTGTTTCCCCACTCCACAGGAAGCCAGCTGGGTGACCTTGGGCAAGCCACAGCTGTCTTTGAGCTCTCTCAGCCCCACCTACCTCACAGGGTGTCTGTTGTGGGGAAGGGTAGGGGTAGGGGAGGTGATTGTAAGCCGGTTTGAGTCTCCTTTAAGTGGTAGAGAAAGTCAGCATATAAAAACCAACTCTACTTCTTTTCACCAGTGGAAAAGTGGGTTGGTATAGTGCAGGGGTCGGCAAACTCATTAGTCAAAAGAGCCAAATATCAACAGTACAACGATTGAGATTTCTTTTGAGAGCCAAATTTCTTAAACTTAAACTATATAGGTAGGTACGCTGTTTATTAACTTAATAAACTTTAATTAAAGTTTTAAGTCTTAATTAAACTATAGGTACACTGAATAAAACTTGATATCATACTTAATAGTGATCTTATTTATTGATAAAAATTAAATTGTAAGTCCCTGCCATTTCCCCCTCCCCGTCCGGAGTCCTCGTCTGGAGGCCTGGTCTACCGCCATAAAAGCCTATTGGTAGACCTGGCCTCCGGCTGAGTCCCATTGGGAGACCAGGTCTACCCATTGGCTTTCTTGGCAGTAGACCTGGCCTCCGGAGGCCCATAGAAGCCAATTGGTAGACCTGGCCTCCGAAGGGGGACTTTCCCCCCTCCTCGGAGTCCAGGTCTACCGCCAAGAAAGCCAGTGGGTAGACATGGCCTCCCAATGGGACTCAGCCGGAGGCCAGGTCTACCAAAGGAAGCCCGCCTCGCCCAACAGCTGATAGGTGGGGGGGCAGGAACCGCTGAGCCACCCGCCCAGCAATCGCGTTGCTAGAGGGGAGGGGAGGCTTTAGCCTCCCAACCATTGAGGGCAAGGAAAAGGGGGACCCGGCCATTCTCCACGGAGGGAAGGGGGGGAGAGAGACAGCTCGCCCACTCTCTCTCTCTCTCAGGCGTGCCGGCTCTGCAGCCCGGCTGCCGGTGCAAGCGGGCGCAAGAGCAGGGGCTCTGAACCAAGTTCGGAGAGCCACACTCAACGGGCCAAAGAGCCGCATGCGGCTCTGGAGCCGCAGTTTTGAGACCCCTGGTATAGTGGAAATGCAGAAGATGAGTTCAGGCAGTTAGGAGGTGTGCCACAATTTCCAGGGCCTTTCCCTGCTCAAATGCCTTGAGCTGCCTTTAAGATGCAGCCGTGGGACGTGCAGTACTGCAATCTTTATTTCGGTGACTGTCCCACACCCACCGTCCTGGTAAGCGAGCTCGCTATTCTCCCAATGTGGGACTGCATAGAAGCCACGCAGATGAAAAACAGAGTTTCGCTTACCTGTAACTGTTGTTCATCTGGTGGATCTACTATGCAGGCACACATCCCTCCCTCCTTCCCCGCTGTGGGACCTCTCCGCTAGACCAGTGGTTGGTTCCGTGGCGGCAGGTTGGTGAACTGGAGGGAAGAGTGCTCCCTCCACCTTGGGACACATGACCGCTGGGTGGGAAGGCAGCATGCCCCGAGGGGAGGGGGAGCACTCTCCTTTTTAAATTTTGCTAGAAGCTGAAAAATCTTATCCGTGGCTGGCCTGCGCCGTCCCAATTTAATGTGTGACTGCATAGAAGATCCACCAGATGAACAACAGTTACAGGTAAGTGAAACTGGTTTTTTTGCTTCTACAACGTTATTTATTCACACCGGTGAGTGACATGTGAGATAACCCAGTACAGCAATTTTAATCAAAATCCGAGCTGCAGTAGTTAATTTTTAAAAAGTTGTGGTGATCTGCCATAGAACAACCCCACGCAAGAAGATAACAGTGGTTACCCAGACCTCGTTGCTGGTGGGAAGGGGCTCACTGAATGGCCCATTTTCGAGGACTCCACCCCACCACCCTGCTCTCCACCATTTGGGCCTCAAGGTCCTTGAAAGGGCAGCAAGGCCCTTTGGACCTTGTTGGATGTTGCCCTATTGTTTCTGGTTGCGAAGGGGCCCCCATAACAGTTCAAGCTTCAGGGCCCCAAAAATTTAGGTCCGCCACTGATCAGTGGTCAAGTCCACCGACAGGTGTTAACAAGCAAGTGTTGGCAGGCGAGCAGGCGCACATTGTCAGAAAGTCCAGCATGCATCAGCAGGAATATGTGCATGTAATGACTTGTTTACAATGCAATACTATAAATAGGCAACATGTATGAAATCTAATTTAGATTGTTTCTGAATTGTGTGACAAACAGTTAACAATAGTGCAAGGGCAATAAGTATTTAAAAAATTAATTCATATTCGATACCTTCTATCTTTACAGATTACGGCTACAAAAGCAGATACCTACACTTTATCCTGGGTTATGGGATATAGCACAAAAGTGTTTAAATGCATTTCCTTCATCATGTTTAATGGAACGTGGGTACAATGCGGTCACGAAACTGTTAACTAAAAAAAGAAACCGACTGCAAATAGCTAATCACGGTGATTGAAGAATGCTGCTGACAAAAAGAGAGCCGAACTTTAACAAATTGATGGCAGCACACCAGGTTCACCCTTCTCATTAGGATTCTTTTTAATGTTATTCGTGATGTTTATTTTAATATTATCCTTTATTATCTTAATTTTCTGTGTGTAATGCAAATGTCACTATGGTTGATTTTAAAAAATAATTTTACAGTTTCAAGCTTCAACGTGTCTTATTTACAACATCTTTCTTTACTATGTAGGACGTAGGTAGAAATATAGATATATAAATGAATGCAAATTTGTCACTGCATCTTTCGGTTAGTTTGCTTAAAGAAAGTAGATTTACAGGGGGTGCCGAGTAATTTTTTTTCTGAAAAGGGGGCGGTAGGCCAAATAAGTTTGGGAACCTCTGCTCTAGGCTGATCCTACATTGAGCAGGGAGTTGGACTAGATGGCCTGTAAGGCCCCTTCCAGCGCTATGATTCTAGGATTAGGTAATTCCTCAGTGAAAGTTGCCCTTGCAGCCGTATCTGCATTTCATGATGAGACAGACTCAGCCTCTTTGTTCTCTCCATTCTTTATGTAAGAAATTCCTTAAGGGGCTTAATACATTCCCCTCTGTCAAAGAATCAGTGGAGCTTATCATTAGTGCTATCTTATCAAATGTCCAAACCGTCTGAACCCATGGCATCTTGCGACATGCACTATTTAAGTTTCAAGGTGGCTTTTTTGGGAGCAATCACATCAACAAGAAGGGGAGTGATCTTGGGGCTTCTACATCACGATCCTTCTTTCCTCAAGGTTCTTGTAGGTTATCCGGGCTGTGTAACCGTGGTCTTGGAATTTTCTTTCCTGACGTTTCGCCAGCAACTGTGGCAGGCATCTTCAGAGTAGTAACACTGAAGGACAGTGTCCTACTCTGAAGATGCCTGCCACAGTTGCTGGCGAAACGTCAGGAAAGAAAATTCCAAGACCACGGTTACACAGCCCGGATAACCTACAAGAACCAATGAACTCTGACCGTGAAAGCCTTCGACAATACTTCTTTCCTCAAGGTTCATCACGATAGAGTGGTGTTACGTACCAGTTTAGGTTACCTGCCCAAAGTGGTTACGAAGCCTGCCCTTCACTTGCAGCACAAGAGATTTTCCATCCCTAGACCAGTTCCCAAATCTCTTCGGGGGTGGTCATGTGAGTCTAATCTGTATCAGAGCATTCTCTTTGGAGTCAGGGATTGCGATACCACCCTGACAATGGATGCCTTCCTAACGGGTGGAGGAGCACCATGTTTGGGGGTGTCTATGCAAGGAACCCAGTTCTGCCAGGAAGCTCGACTACATATTATAGAATCATAGAAGCATAGAGTTGGAAGGGACCACCAGGGCCATCAAGTCCAACCCCCTGCACAATGCTGGAAATTCACAACTACCTAATATTAACATATTAGAACTTAAAACAGCTCATAATGCCCTTATCTGATCCACAGATATCCTCCGTGGGCGCTCCGCACTCATTCAAACAGACAACAAACTGTAGAAAACAGTGCTAACAAGTCCGTGTTAACCAGCAGGAAATCCCAACATTTTAGGTCGGGCAGGGGAAAAGTAGCGTACAGTTAACTGGCACACCGGCAGCAAAAAGTACAGTTCGGGAAAAGTCCCATTTCAAAAAGAGTGAGAAATGCCAATTTAAAGTGCTTTCACCATGGTGCTGAATTGATCGTTTCAACACAAGAGGGAGCCAGAGCATTAAAAAAGATACAAGGGTTGAGGATAGTTGAGAAGTTTGAGATGCACTCCTCTGCTCTTAATTCAAAATAAATGGGAGTATCCTGTGCCCACGGAGAACCAAAAAGGGGAAATTAACCCCCTCAACATAGTTTCTTCATGGGAAAAGGGCCGGGGTGAGGAGCAGAAGTCCTTTGTTCCCCGACGGTAGCTTTCCGAACCCCAAGCGTCTCCACTGTTTAACAGCCACTCCCTGCAGCCGATCAGTGGCTGCAGGAAACCCAAATCATATAGTAAACATCTGAAACTTGTTTCCCCCTCTTTATCGATAGGAATTATTCTGCCTCTGACCAGCTCTATTCTGCCCTATGTAAACAATAGACAAATGGTGTGTGGCAATTTATCAGTGACCACTGAAGAAGACTTTAGAGACAAAAGCATGTACAGTCTGTTGATTACAGGGTTTCTTCCGGCTATCTGAAAGGGACCTATCAGATAGGATTTAGTAATTTTTCAACAGGAGAGGAAAATGCCATGTATGCCTAGCGATTGCTTTTAATTTAATGTCGTTGCTCTCTATTACATTAAAATGTGAATTTAATTTCTGTATGTACCTTAGTATTTTCCATCTTGGTTTTGGTTTTCTTAACCTCTTGGTTGCCTATAATCAATTTTAGGGTTGGGTCAGCAAGAATGGTAGATGGGTAGGGAGTTGTTAGCAGCCAGACATCAATGTCTGCGCAATCACAGCCCCCAAATGGGCACTGAGGACCTTGATGAACAACAGTTACAGATAAGTGCAACCCTGTTTTTCTAGGGCATTGTCATCACAAATGAAACCAGCACAAAATTGCTAGAGCAGAGCAAGGACAATAGCTGTAAAAAATGGAGACTTGTCTGTAGAGAACACAAGATATTGGTTTGGAACACAAGAAATTGATTATCATGGCATTCGCCCAGAAAAGTGGGTGAATGGTGTCATATTGTTCAGGAAAAATAGAGAAATTTTATTTTTCTGTGCAACAGAGTGACAAATTAACTTGCCTGATTTTGACACAGCAAACATCCACTCCTAAAGAATACAACGTTCGACGGCACTATGAAATTCATCACGCTGGCAAGTAGGATAAATACACTGAGGAAACTACAGGAGGAAAACAGTTCTGAACTGGAGCAGTCATTGAAAAAAACAGCAATCTCTGTTTAAAAAGTCACATCAAGTGAGCCAAGCTAAATTAATAATTTTGGTTTCTCTCCTGTATGGAATCTCCAATGCTGACAGAGATCGTTGCTCTTCCCAAAGACACAAAGGTACACGGGCAAGCTATATTATCGCCAATGAAATACCTTTATGGCCATGACAGAGATCTATGACTTTGTCAGCTGCCTCATGCAATCTTTGCATAACAGTTGCCTTATCCCGCTTCCAAGAAACAGGATGGAAGCTCAGGAAAAGGCCCTGAGGCTACCACGTCCTGTCACACTGCATGGAATACCTTAACAGCCCACAAATGCATAGCAGGCAGGCTCAGAGGTCCGAGCATTTAAAAGGTTTCTCCCCTGTATGGAATGTCTCCTTGTAAAATTCCCACCCCCCAAACTCCAACTACATATTAGTTAGATCAAGATCTGGGGAGAGGACCACCCCCCATGGAAGCATTTCTGAAGCCCTGAGTATAGGGCTTCCTGAAACTGAAAGTTTCCCACCACTGTCTAAATATCAATGTGGTTTCTCTCCTGTACAGATTCTCCAATGCTGAAAGAGATGCATTCAATACTGGAACAGTCTCCCTTGTGAAATGCTGGATTCTTTGTCATTGGAGGTTTAAAAATATCTATTGAATAGCTGCTTGTTGGGGGATATTACAGTTGTCGTTCCTGCATTTGTACCCAGCAAATATCCATTCTTTAAGAATACAACGCTCCTCGGCACTACGAAACTGTAATCACTATTTAAAAAGTCACATCAAGTGAGTGAAGCTAAATATCAATGTGGTTTCTCTCCTGTACAGAATCTCCAATGGTGTATAGCAACTTTGGCAAGTGCTGATTTGGACACCCCGTGCCCCCTCCCTCCTGCTCCCACGAGCCCCCGCGCATCTAGGAGGGCTCACTCCAGGAAAATGGCAGGGAAGAGGAGGACGTATAGGCGAGCTCCCTGGCTGGAGGAGAGACATCCTCCTCCGATTCATGGCGAGTTGGGGATACCTGTTTTGAGGCGCTCGACCGGCCCAAGGAGCAAAGTTATTCCGTTTTCGATCGGGTGTCCCAGGCCCTCTTGGCGTGCAAGTTCACGTGCACCCTGGAAGAGTGCCTGCAAAAGTACCGCAAGTTGCAGGACACCTGCCAGGCGTCCGTGCAGCACGCGCGGCTGCAGCCCGGGAAGAGGAGGCCTGCGCATTTTAAGCGCTTCTGAAAGCATTGGGAGGACGCAGGTTGCCCTTGCACGGAATTTGAGGCGTGTCAGCTGTCTCATGCAATCTTTGCATAACAGCTGCCTTATCCCGGTTCCAAGAAACAGGATGGACGCTCAGGACAAGGCCCTGAGGCTACCGCATCCTGCCACACTGCACGGAATACCTTAACAGCCCACAAATGCCTAGCAGGCAGGCTCAGAGGTCCGAGCATTTAAAAGGTTTCTCCCCTGTATGGAATGTCTCCTCGTAAAATTCCCACCCCCCAAACTCCAACTACATACTAGTTAGATCAAGATCTGGAGAGAGACCCCCCCCCAAAGCATTTCTGAAGCCCTGAGTATAGGGCTTCCTGAAACTGAAAGTTTCCCACCACTGTCTAAATATCAATGTGGTTTCTCTCCTGTACAGATTCTCCAATGCTGAAAGAGATAGTCTCCCTTGTGAAATGCTGGATTCTTTGTCATTGGAGGTTTAAAAATATCTATTAGCTGTTTGTTGGGGGATATTAGTTGTCGTTCCTGCATTTGTACCCAGCAAATACCCATTCTTTAAGAATACAACGCTCCAAAAAGGGCTTGGCTCTTGAGGACTTCCGGGCGGAGATCAAGCTTGCCAGACGCGATCTCTTTCGCGGGTTCCCAATTGCCTCCGTGGAGACCCCCCCCAGGCCTGGGGGGAGTGGGCAAATAGGAGATTCTCTCCATAAAGCCCCCCCCGTCCCAATTGCGGGGGTCCAACAGCCAGCAAAACGCCGATCAAGCGTCTGGTGACGAAGGAAGCAACTGGGGGTGAGTTAACCGAGACCATGGCAGCTCTCCGTTCACTTTTTTCCTCCCCCCCACTTCCGTTTTTTAAGAAACTTCTTATATTTTATATAAAAACAAACTGAAAGTCACCATAAGCCTAGGACTCAATATCCCAGTTTTTAAATAAGTGAAAGGGGTCGCGTAAGAGCGAAGACGACTGACAGATCTGAGCGGAAAGAAAGGGGGGGGAATTACCGTCTTCTGGCTGAGCCTTGGAGCCGGGTGCTGCTGAAAAGAGCTGGTGGACCATCCGTGCGGCGCAGCGAGGCGCGGTCTCTGTGCGGCTGCTTTGGGCTGCCGGCTCGCCCGGGAGCGGGGGGGCTGACAGACCCGGAGAGGGCCGTAGGAGCCAGGATATCGGTGGCTGCGGTGGCGGTGACGGCAGAGCTTGACGGCTGCTAGCAGTGTGGATCTCGGCTTTTTGTCTTCCTCCTTACAATCTCCCCCCCCCCCGTCCTGTATTGGATTAGCTCCACGCCCCTCAACGTGACTTTTTCTTTGTTTGTTGTTCAACAAATTTTATAATTTTAAACGGAGCCCACAAAATGGAGTCGGTGCTTCAAAGAGTTACTTTCGTTTCTTCATACTGAAAAATTTACATAGACACTCTGCTGCCCTCCAGTGGTTTTTGGACGAATTATAGTTGCATTTCCCTCTCTACTGTTTTTTAACTGGCAATCTTGTGGGTAAAAGGATTATAGACATCAACTGAAGACTAATCAATTTTTTTTTTCTTTCTCCTCCTTTTCACGTGATTCTTATTCATGGAATACAATTTTTAATATTTGTAATTATTGAATCCTGGAAAAATTGCCAAAGGAGCCAATCATATTATATTATATTTTTTGGGAATTTTGGCCTTTTTACAATTATTGACTACTGACAATTAACTTAGGTGACCTTTTTTTTTTTGAAGTACCATCATAGACTGTGTTGATTGATCTATTAAATGAACTTAATGAATTTAAAGAACTCCATCAGTAAATGAGTTGACCTTGTTACATTTAGATTAAATACTTACTTTTTAATATTGTGTAGTCGGGAGAAGGAAGACGATAACAATTTTATATGTACAAAATTGAAGTTGATATATTTTCAGGTTTTTAATTATTATGAGGAAAAGATTTACTAGCTTTGCGCATCGACAATCCCAAAAACTGAAAGGCAAACAACAACAAAAATTTCTAGAAGAATTTGAGGAGTCAGAAGAAGAACAAGACGTTGATGTGGCGAAGTTTAAATCCACAGCAGAGAAGCCACAGGCGAAAAGTTTGGTGATGGCTAAAGAAAGTCAGGACTTTTTTCTGCGTACTCAAGAAATGATACTGGATATGAAAACTTCTTTACAGAAGTCAATTCAAGAAACAGAAGGTGCTTCAAAGTATTGCAAAAGTTGAGGAAAAGCTTGAATCTAACTCCCAAGAAATTATTAAAATTAAACAGAAGCAAGAAGACATAGAGACTTCAGTAACACAACACACTACAGAGCTTCTGGAACAATCAAAAATAATTCAAGATCTTTCAACTAAAGCTGATGCACACGAAGTGAAGCTTAGAGACAAAAATATCAAATTTCGCGGGATTCCTGAACGTTTCGGGAAAGAAAGCCTGGAGGCAGATGTCAGGGCACTACTTCATGACAATTATGATTTTGAAGAAGATGACATCCTTCTGGAATTTTGTTACAGAATAAACTCATCTTTTGCTACTAAATATAACAAACCAAGATATATTGGTGAGATTTGTTCACAAAAGAACCAGAGATCTGGTGCTGAGGACACAAAGGGACGACCCACTGATTTGGGAAGGAAGTACAATACAGATCTTATCTGATCTCCCGCGAAGTGTCTTATCCAAAAGGAAAGAGTACAAAGAGCTAAAGCAAGAATTGGCCAAGCAACAGATCAGGTTTCGTTGGCTCATTCCATACTCTTTAGAGATCTCATTACCACAAGGGAAGAGAATAATTCACAATCAACTCCAAGCAAAAGACCTACTTGAAGAATTAAAAACTTCAGAAGACTCCTCTCCAAAAGATCCTGAAGATATTCCAGAAGCAGGTCCCAGTACGTCACAACTGACCCAGAAAGATAAAAAACAACCTCTTGAAAAACGAGAACTCAGAAAACACAAGAAGACTACTGAAGGTGACAAACTAGACCAAGCAGCAGCATTGTAGATTTGAATTTTAATTTCACCATGAATCATCTACAGATTGTATCACTGAACATTAACGGGCTCAACTCTCCTAATAAAAGAAAGAGTTTTTCAGTTTAAAAAAACAGAAGAAAGACATTGTCTGTTTTCAAGAAACTCATATTAAAAAAGAACATGAAAAAATCTTACAGAAAAATCATCTCGGAACTCCTTATCTTGCTTCGGCTCAAGAGAAGAAGAGGGGCCTAGCTATTTATATTAACGAGAAAATCTTGACCGTTAAGACCCATATAGCAGACCCAGATGGACGTTATCAAATTTTGATCCTTTATGGGCCAGATGGAATTTGTTTTACAATAGCACATATTTATGCTCCGAATGCTGCCAAGGAAGCTTTTTATGAAACACTCTTCAAGAATCTTGTAGAATATCACCAAGGAGAAATTATAATCTTAGGAGATTTTAATGCAGTTGTGAACCCAATGATAGATAAGACTCACAATAGCACATCTGGAAAATTGCCGAAGAATGTTCTCAAACAAATGAAAGAATTCAACCTAATTGACATATGGAAAATGAAGAATCCTAGAACAAAAGACTTTACATTTTATTCAAATCGTCATGGATCACATTCTAGAATTGATATGTGTTGGATTTCCAGATCAATGATAACAACTGTGGAAAGGATACAGATTGCACCTAGAATATTGTCAGATCATAACCCAATCAAACTGACTTTGCTAAAAGGTAGAACAGGGATCAGAAGATGGCGTTTGAATGACCAAATACTGCGGAGGAAACAAACACTTGAACAATGCAAACGGGATGTGGAGGAGTTTTTTACAATAAATAAAACTGCAGGTATGTCTGATTTCGTTATTTGGGATGCAAGCAAAGCTTTTATCAGAGGGAAAATGATTGCTCTGAATACCAAAATCAAGAAAGATAAACTTAAAGATCTTCAAGATCAATTAAGAATATTGGGAAAAAAAGTTCAAACCAAGTCAGATAAAAGTACTTTACAAAGAATCAAGATCAAATTGAGCTAATAGAAACAGAAGAAATTCAAACAAAAGTCAGATATGCCAAGCAAAGACTTTTTGAAAGAGCAAATAAACCTGGTCGTTTTCTAGCTAATCAACTTCGACAACAAGAGAAGACAAGGAAGATTACCAGGGCTAAGGCTAATGGGACAATTCATAACAAACAAGAAGAAATTGAAAGAATATTTGTTGATTATTACAAGCAACTATATGTGAAGGATGATTTGCAAGAAGACGGATTAAGAACTTATTTATCAGGTGCACAACTACCCAAGCTACCAAAAGAAGACCAAGAGAGTCTCAATCAGAAGATAACAACTCAAGAAATTGTAGACGCTATAAATAATCTGAAACCAGATAAGGCACCCGGTCCGGACGGTATAACTCCACAATTTTACAAGTTGCTTGAACAACAACTGACTCCGGTTTTACTTTCTCTCTATAATGAAGTAATTCAAGATGGCAAGATCCCTTCGTCCTGGCAGGAAGCACATATCTCTTTGATCCCAAAAGAAGGCACAGATCAATGTCTTCCTCAAGCTTACAGACCAATTTCACTGTTGAACATTGACTACAAAATTTTTGTTTCTATAATTACCAAAAGATTTCAAAAATATGTTGGCAAATTGGTACATCCAGATCAAACCGGCTTTATTCCGAAAAGACTTATGAGAGATAACGTACGATTGATCCTCAGCGAAATTAAATACATAAAGTCTAAATCATTAAAAACTGCAATGTTTTTTTAGACGCAGAGAAAGCTTTTGACAACGTTTCCTGGCATTTTATTTCCAAGACTTTACAACAAATGGACTGTGGAGATACTCTTTTAACGATTTTTAACGCAATATATTCCATTCAGAAAGCACGTCTTTTGATTAATGGTTCATTGTCAACAGAATTTGCTATCACAAAAGGTACAAGACAAGGCTGTCCACTTTCTCCACTTCTTTTTGATTTATCAATGGAAATCCTTTCGAATTATATAAGAAACGATCCAAAGATTAAAGGTCTCACAATAGGAAACGAAGAACACAAAATCAAAAGCTATGCAGATGACGTTGTTTTAATCTGTCAGAACCCCGGACAAACACTCCCACAGGTTTATAATCATATTATGGAATATGCAAAGCATTCCGGTTACAAATTGAACAAAACAAAGATGAAAATCATGACCTTTAATACCACAATAGATGAAGACAAGTATATTAAAGAAGTAACTGGTTGTCATATTGCCAAGGAATCAGTTAAATATTTGGGTGTCAATATATCTTCACAAAATAAGACACTTTTAAGGTCAAACTATTTGAAAATCTGGGGAAAAATAGAAAAGGACTTGAGTTTATGGTCAAAAATGAACATTTCATGGTTGGGTAGGATATCGGTGATAAAGATGAACGTACTTCCTAGACTGAATTTTTTATTTCAATTTTTGCCGATTGATATTCCAGATAGAACAATAGAAAGTTGGCAAAAACCAATTAATCGATTCGTCTGGAATGGGAAAAAATCGAGAATTAGATTTAAAGTGTTACAAGACAAAAAGAAAAGAGGAGGATTAGCATTACCCAATCTTAAATTATATTATCATGCCGCCTGTCTGACTTGGATTACAGAATGGATAAAATACCCCAAAACCAGACATGTTATTCTAGAACGAGCGGACCTTGGACAAGGTTTCCACAAACTTCTGTGGGACTCTACAACAAAAATTCAAAAGGATAAAGCACCAGAAGACTGCGATGTTAAAATAGCGCTATTGAAAGTATGGAAAAAATATAAAAAGAGAATAAGTCCTTCTCCACCATCCATAATGTCACCAGTTGAAGCTTATCACGACAACGTTAAATTAAAACCGGGTGTCCATCTCACTTATAATCAAATGATTGAGCCCACAGGAGAAATTAAGACTCTGACCAATCTTCAAGAAAACTTTCAAAAACTGAATTGGCTGACTTATTTACATAGGTGCGTAAGAACCCTGAACTTCCTTGATGGTCTCCCATCAAAGTACTAACCTGGGCTGACCCTGCTTAGCTTCCGAGACCCAATGAGATCGAGCTAGCCTGGGCCGTCTACGTCAAGGCATAAAGAGAAGGGGGTTGTGGTTGATGGCACTGTTCACTGTATTATCTTCTTGTCTTTACTTCATTGTCCTCTGATGCGTGCAATCCCAGTTCTTGCACAGTTCGCTTAGGGTACGCCTTCTACTTTTTTAGTGCACCATTTTCTAATTTTGGAGTCTCACTGAGAAAGGAGGACAATAAATAGAGTAAATAAATAAGCAAACGGAGGTTGATTATGGTTGTGACACACAGAAAGTGAGGACATCTCTTTCCCTCCTTCTGACAGTATGTGAGTTGAGGGTCACCTGGTGACATGGTTTGGAAGCAGACATGGCAAAAGAGAAGTTTGCAGGAAATTTATAGTAAAGAGCATTACATTCGAAACTTCTGATTCCCCCACCCCCTTCCCAGAAATCAGGCAAGGCAGAACAGACTGCGCTGCCAGTAAGCAGGGAAATGATCAGCAGCCACACTCTGGCAAGAGGGGAAAAATTTCAAACCCCAACCTCCCATGTGCAGATGGGATTTAAATCCTTCCTTTTCGGTAGTGGTTTTTAGAGGCTCTCTGCAGCCAGATATCCAGCAGAAGCCCGGAACAAAAATGGTAGGGAAAACATCCCATTTCACAGCAGGTGGGAATTTTTACATGCAGCCACCCCCCCCCATAAAGTTCCTGCAACAATCACTAGCTCCAAAACGTTACAAACCAACCTGTCTGGTTTAACTCTTCAGTGACCACCAGCTTTTCCTAAAGCTTCTCTGCCTAGTTGCCAAAAGGTAATCCTCGCTTGCCACAGGCGACCACAGGATGGAGTTGGATTAAACCAACGGTCTTACAACTGTATTCTGGGACCAACACACAGAGTGTTTGGGAGTGGGGTAAGCCCCCCCCCCCAAGTATTCCCTCTCCCCACAAGCACCACATAGAGGCCCCTTGGAGAAAACCCATTTACTTCACATACAGAAAATAATTATTTAGGGGCAACTTTGCAGGGCAGAGAAGGGCCACAGCTTTGCTCTCTGCTTCTCAGAGCTGAATATCCAGCCAAGCTTTGTTCCCCTGAAACTGTAAGCCCACCCGGAATGAATTCCTTCAGGCCCCAAAAGGCACAAGAGGACACCTGTCTAAAGGATGAAACACATTGCTTGCACCATCGAGAAAAGAACCCAGGAGTCCTAGCCCTCCCTGATTTAGAGTTGAGCAAACAAAGCATGTATGGGTGTGAAAGCTGGACAGTGAAGAAAGCTGATAGGAAGAAAATAGATTCCTTTGAAATGTGATGTTGGAGGAGAGGGTTACGGATCCCGCGGACTGCCAAAAAAACAAATCAGTGGGTTATAGATCAAATCAAGCCTGAACTGACCCTAGAAGCTAAAATTACTAAACTGAGGCTATTGTATTTTGGACACGTCATGAGACAACAAGAGTCACTGGAAAAGACCGTCATGCTAGGAAAAGTTGAGGGCAGCAGGAAAAGAGGAAGACCCAACAAGAGATGGATTGACTCAATAAAGGAAGCCACAGCCTTCAGTTTGCAAGATCTGAGCAAGGCTGTCAAAGACAGGACATTTTGGAGGACTTTCATTCATAGGGTCGCCATGAGTCGGAAGCGACTTGACGGCACTTAACACACACACACAAACAAAGCAAGCACTGATGACGTTCAAAAGCATGTATTCATTGAAACAACACTATTAGATTAGTACATAGGAAAGAACATTACAAAATTAATAGAACCACACAAGTGTCCTTGTATATTACAAGAGACCCGAGCCGGAAAGAAATCGTCCCAGCAAGCTTCCTCGCTCCTGGTTGCAGCGCAGAGCGGTTGTAGCAAAGTCCCAGAAAAGATATTCCGGCAGATTGGAACCGCGTGTACAGCTGAGAAGGAATTAAGACTGATGTAAGGCTTGTTCCCAAGTTACACAAAAAGGCTATGAGCCTGCTTATCCCGAGATAGGAATCTAGTATAATCCCATTTTGCGTCAGCTTTACCCATCAGGAGGATTAATCAAAGATAACCAGAGATGAAGTTTCTATCTCTGAGCGGGAAAATGGGGGGGGGGGGACGAAAGGAGGAGAAAAAGATGTAAAAGATGCCAGTGTTTAAAGATAAGATTTTGTATATCTCTGGTGTAACTAGTATACTGCAAAGAAGATGTAATGCCTCTATAAAAGAGCGTTGTCTTGGAGAGTTGAGTAACCGGGCACGATCCACATTATCTGCTCGTGTTCTGGAATTAAGCATGAGGTATTGTTTTGAATTTCCTCCCTGATTTAGAGCCATGCATTAGACCCCCACTTTCTGCCTCAAAGTAGGGGGCAGAACGCAGAATGTCTGCAACTTAACAACTAACAGGAGGAAGTTGGCACACTCTGGGCAGGATCTAGTGAGGCCCCATTGGCGTGTTGAAGTGGAAATGATCTAATTAGGGGTTAAATAATAGAAATCAAGTAGCAAAATGACATGACAGGATATAATTGACATGACAGAAACCTTGTTCTTGCTTGTTGTATACTTACTCATAGTTAATCAATAGATAGAAGTGAGAGACAGAGAATAGAACTTTGGACACTGAGAACATACCAACTCATCAAAAAGGATCTTATTCCAAAAACTATCGTAATCACATCAATATGACTAAGTGACACTTTTCATTCTCTGTACTATAGAAGCTGTTGGCCTTCAATTGTACCTTCGAGACATCATCTTCTAGCCCCATGTCTAGGGGTTTGATCTCTCCTTTTACCAGTAAAATAAACTTAATTTTTTTCTGCCATTCAAGGTCTCTCTCTGCGTTTGCTTTAAGGCCTCCAGCTAAGCGAACCCCCAAAAGGCCATTTCCTCTACACTGTGCACCTGCCAATTAACCCGTGCCAGAGCAAACGTCCCGGCAGAAGTCTTTCTTTCCCAAAATGACAATGAAGGAGCACTGAAAGGAGCGAAAGGGAGAAGCCACATCCCCCCCCCCCCAAAACAAGGCACGGCACAGCCCACGCTCAGGCCTCGACGCCGTAGCGGTCAAAGTTCCTCAGGAGAACGGCTAGCTGCAAGTGAACAGTGCCCATCGCGCAAGTCTGCAGGCGATAGCGGTCAGCCCCCGTGTAGATCAGGTCGCTGCTGAGCAGCTGGGGGCCGCCGCCCACAAAGCGCTGGGAGAGCTGCTCCTGCCAGGAGCCCAGGGGGCGCCAAGTCATGCAGTCCAGCTGGTGGAAGCCAGGGCTCGAGGGCACGTGGCAGAAGCCGTAGCCGTAGAGCTCGCAGCGCCCAAAGGAGTCTTGATGCCACACCTGGATGTGGAGTTTGGGCCAGCCTGTTGTGGGAAAAGAGAGAGAACGACACAGAGTGATTCACGAGCCTTCCAAAGCACTCGGCACAATTCCTTGCCTTATGACGGCGCTGCAAGGTAGGCCGTCAAGACGACAGCTAGAGAAGTCCCAGGTGCTGCCTCTCTCAATATTGGCAGTACGAGGTGGCCTACTCTGCAGGGTTGTCGTAAGCACCAATGAAACAAGAAGTCAAGCACAGTGCTTACAATAATCAAAGCACACGATTGTAATTATTGTCACTCGGCCCCAATCATGCTCCCCAAACCCCTTTCCCCTCTTCCTCCCTCGGACATTCTTCTCCAAGCCTGCACCTGCCACCCTTTCCCTCTCCAATTCAGCAGCCGCTATTTCATCCTTAGCAAAGGTTAGGGTGGTTCTTGCTTCCCCTCTCTCGCCTGAGCATTTTCATCCCTGCATTAAAAAGGACCAGGAAAACATAATTTATTAATTATGTTGACCCTCGTCAACTGGGAAGGGAGAAAGAAAGAGAGGCAGCAGGAGACTTTCAGCACACCCCCCATCAGCCTGCCCCCTCCTTCCCCTTCCTTAGACCCACAGCTCTGTTCCAGCTCAGCTTAGCTGAAGTGTTGCATGAAAAGAAGTGGATGCTTAGCCGCGCACAAGTCAGCCATGGCTGGCAATTAACCTTCCGGGCAAAGATTTTTGACTGACATGGATTCATTTTCTTTGATACAGCCAATTACATGGGGGTGAAGAAATGGAATCCCAAATGCATTATTTCTCCACGGCTGGGACTAGGGTTGCCAGGTTCCTCTTTGCCACTGGCAGGAGGTTTTTGAGGTGGAGCTTGAGGAGGTCGTGGTTTGGTGAGGGGAAAGACTTCAATGCCATAGAGTCCAGTTGCCAAAGCAGCCAATTTCTTCAGGTGAACTGATCTCTATTGGCTGCAGATCAGTTGTAATAGCAGGAGATCTCCAGCTAGTACCTGGAGGTTATGCAAAAAATTACTCACAATACTAGTAACAACAAGTATAGCAAAAAAGAACTAGCACGACTCAATCAAGAAATTGAACACTATAAACACTATAAACAAAGAAATATTATAAACAAAGAAATATTCCATTTGTTCCTAATATTTCTTTGTTTAGTGTTTATAGTGTTTATTTTGTATGTATTGCACACTTGTGGTGGTTTCTATTATAACACTTTAATGAATTGTTCAATTTCTTGATTGAGTCGTGCTAGTTCTTTTTTGCAGTACCTGGAGGTTGGCAACCCTAGCTGGGACTCCATAACTAGTAAAAACAGGCAAAACCATCTCAATTCCAGGATACACCACTGGCTCCCAACAAACTCTGGTTTCCCATGCCCTCCGGGCCAGTGAATGCTGGGAAACTGGACCAGGGAGGCATGGAAACTCTATCCCAGGGGTGTCGACCTCATTTGTTAAGAGGGCTGGATATGACATAAATCTCACTTGGCTGGGCCATGTGTACCGTAAAATTTAATGCCAGGTACCGGAGTTACAAATTTATAGAAGACACAGGCAAAGCCAATTAATGATATTATGTTTTACTTAAAATACAAACATGCTAAGAACAATTAAATCAAAAGAGTTTCCATCTAGACATTAAGAAATAATTTCTCGATCAAGATCTTTTAGGGAAAACTTGTAAGCTGTTATTGAAATATGACTCAGAAACCGAACAGCTCAATGTTAATATGATAAAATGGATGCAGAATTTTGGCGAAATGATAACAATGGGAACAACAATGTACACAAGAACTAAAATACACTGCAAGTCAAGAAGTAAAAGAAAATTGGTACAAGATGTATTATAGATGGTATATCACCCTCAATATGATCTCTCATATGCAACAAACAAGTGAATAACAAAGAGGGGGCATGTTGGAAATGTCAAGAAACGGATGGTTCTTTCTTTTATGTTTGGTGGACGTGCCCGAAATTACAAATATATTGGAAAAAGATTTGTGGTGAGATACAGGCAACGGTTAATCTAAAACTCAGCCTGGATCCAATTTTTTTTTTATTGAGCACAGTACCATCTGATTTACCAGTAAAATATAAAGACTTGCTTAAATATGCCACAACGGCTGCAAGAGTCGTTCTTGCAAGGAGATGGAAACAAATGACTCTACCAGAAGTAGACGAATGGAAAGAAAAGATGTTGGAATATGCAAATATGGCTAAAATGACTTACTTGATGAATTCAGACTATACGCAACATGTCAAGCTATTTAACGAGAAATGGTTACCATGGTATATGTATGTCTTCAAATATTAAATTCTAGCTCAATCTCTCTCCTTTTTATGTGAGTAGATGTTTTCTTCATGTATAAATATACTAGGTTTACCTTACCGATGACTCCATTAGAGAAATTGACCATGGTTTATCTGTAATGCTATTTTATTTCCTACTCTCTCTTTCTCTCATGTTAGTGGCTGTCAAGAATATATCTGACCACTTTTTATCAAGTAAAAATAGAATAGCAAGCATAATCTCTGTATTATGTGTGTATACTATCGATTGAGATAATATCATCTATTGCAAACGGACGCAAAACTCCCCCCCTTCCCCTTTTTTCCCTTCGGTATTCCTTAAAACACAATAAAAACTTTTTTTAGAAGAAGAAATAATTTCTATCAGAGCGGTTCCTCAGTGGAACAGGCTTCCTTGGGAGGTGGTAAGCTTTCTTTCCCTGGAGGTTTTTAAGCAGAGGCTATATGGCCATCTGTCAGCAATGCTGATTCTATGACCTTAGTCAGATCATGAGAGGCAGGGCACCTTGGCCATATTCTGGGCATGGAGTAGGGGTCACTGGGTGTGTGTAGGGGAGATAGTTGTGCAATTCCTGCATTGTGCAAGGGGTTGGACTAGATGACCCTGGTGGTACCTTCCAATGTTTCCATGATTCTAATAACACTCTTACAATTTTTTTTTTTACTAAGTCTTTGATAATTGACACCTTGGGACTGGGGTGGTGGTGGTGGTGGTGGCGGCCTCAGCTCATGGGCTTGAGAAGAGCTCTCCAAGGGCCAAACCTGGCTCCTGGGCCGTAATGTTTGACATCCCTGCTCTATCCCCTGCGCTATCAAACTGACCGCTAAAAGAACCACAGGATTATCACACCCTGATGCTGTGATAGCAAAACTAACCGATCTAGTAAAATAAAAGATCTAGAGAATAAATTATTTCAAACTGGAGGCTCTATTATACTTATGCGAGAACAATAGAAGTTATGAGAAGTTTGATATGGAGGATATCAAAACTGTGTTACTAATATGTATTGTTGTTCAAGTTTAATAGAAATATAGACACAGACAATAAATACAGCATACTTTAGAATGTATCGGGATATAAGGGATATCCACAACCAGGGTAGACATACATTTGTCGAAATATTTGAACAGTAGAGAACAATTGTGAACATAAGAAAAACCCTGCTGGATCACAAAAAGGCCCATCAAGTCCGGCAGTCTGTTCACACAGTGACCAACCAGGTGCCTCCAGGAAGCCCACTAACAAGATGAGTGCAGCAGCACCATCCTGCCTGTGTTCCACAACACCTAATATAATAGGCATTGCTCATCTGATCCTGGAGAGAATAGGCATGCATCATGACTAGTATCCATTTTGGCTAGTAGCCATGAATACCCCTTTCCTCCATGAACATGTCTACTCCCCTCTTCAAGACTTCCAAGTTGGCCGCCATCACCACATCCTGGGGTAGGGAGTTCCACAGTTTAACTATGTGTTGTGTGAAAAAATACTTCCTTTTATCTGTTTGGAATCTCTCACCCTCCAGCTTCAGCAGATGACTCCATGTTCTAGTATTGTGGAGAAGTTTTTCTCCCTGTCTACTCTCTCCAAACCATGCATGATTTTATAGACCTCTATCATGTCACCCCTCAGCCGCCTTCTTTCCAAGCTAAACAGCCCTAAGCGTCTTAACCGCTCCCCATAGAACAGTTGCTCTACTCCCCTAATCATTTTGGTTGCTCTTTTCTGCACCTTCTCAAGCTCCGCAATATCCTTTTTTAGGTGTGGTGACCAGAACTGTACACAGTATCACTGTAACCCACCACCCCCTTCATCCTTTTTAAAAATGTTTATCCTTTGTTTTAAAAAAATTAAAAGGAATATCACACCCTGGAAAGACATGAAGTCCAGAGGAGGCAGAGACAGGCCAGTTTTCTCTGAGGGACGGAGGGGGTCAACCCTTACCTTGCAAACCTTTGGTGGCAAAGTGGACGTCGATGGGGTGGGACCAGTAGGCCACATCATCAAATTGGGGGTGGTCAACTTGCGTTTGCCCCTCCCGGATCCCTGACAGTAACTTCCAGGCACCACCTGGAAGAGGAGGGAAAGGGAGAGAGAGTTAGGAGGAGGAAAGAACTAGAAGAAGAGTTGGTTTTTATATGCCGACTTTCTCTACCACTTAAGGGAGAATCAAGTGGCTTATAATCCCCTTCCTCTCCCCACAACAGACACCTCGTGAGGTAGGTGAGGCTGAGGGAGTTTGGAGAGAACTGTGACTAGCCCAAGTTCACCCAGCTGACCTCGTAGTGAATCAAACCCGGTTCTCCAGATCAGAGTCCGCCGCTCATGCGCAGGAGTGGGGAATCAAACCCGGTTCTCCAGATCAGAGTCCGCCGCTCATGCGCAGGAGTGGGGAATCAAACCCGGTTCTCCAGATTAGAGTCCGCCGCTCATGTGTAGGAGTGGGGAAATCAAACCAGTTCTCTAGATTAGAGTCCGCCGCTCTTAACCACTACACCACGCTGGCTCAACTAGGAAGGGGTCTTGGGGGCAAACATACGAAGAAACTGCCTGGGATTGGATCCAACCATTGGTCCTCATAGCTCTTCTCTCCAAGAACTGGAAAATTTAACTCCATGCGAAGTTCCTGCTGGAACACTGAGTTTCCACTGCACTGACTTGCTGTGATCTACAGCAGCACATTAACAATCTCCAGGCATGGAAATTCCCAGCCCTCCTGGCCAAGATCCTTTTCATTAGGGGTTTCATTTCACGGTCTTCTGGGATTTGGTGCTTCTTGACCAACTGTCTCTCCCGACCGGTCCTCACTGAACCCCAAGAGATCCAACTCTCCCTCCCGGCGCCAGGACACAACACACATCTCTGCCAGCTTCACACCTTTTCCAAACAGCAAATCCCAAAGTGTAAAGCTTCACACCCACCTGCGTGGATCCCCCATTTGCAAAAGAGGCTGCTGCTGGGGAATCCGCTTGCTCCCACGATCTGACCAATCACATGCACTTCAGCCATGGACCTGCAGCGGAACAAGATTTTTTTTTTCAATCAGTGTAACCAATATGCCAATGAAGGCAATGGCAATCATATAAAATGGATATCTAGTCTATAAAAATACAACTAATAAAATTCATCCATGGTAGCTATCGGGATAAGTTCCGCCTAGTCTCTCAAATCCTCACGGCAGCTAAAAGAAACACCGCTACCTTCTTTCCCCCCACCTTCTTTCTCCCACCCCCTTTCATGACCTGCCTTTCTACACTGGGGGCCCCCACCTGTCTCAAAAGAAGGGCATGACAGCGCCAGCACCAAAACTGCCCCCAGCTTCTTGAGCTGCTGCTCCAGCTGCTGGGTGTGACTAGGGGGGTGGGGGTGGCGTTCTCCCCCCACTCCTGCCCCCTCCCTGCTTTTCTGATTGTGGCTGGGGGAGGGCCCTCTATTGCCAAGAGGTTTTTTGCCTTCACCACCGGTGTCCTTATTGCCTTTGAACCCCTTAGTGGAAAACCGTTTCACATCCCTGTGGTGATGAGCTTATCAACAAGTCACAAGGATAAACAGGGAATAAAACCGAGAATATACCCATGCCCCTTCGGCTGCTGGAGCCCCCGAAAAACGACAGCTGGCAGAGTCCAGCTGTTGGCTCGGCCGGTGCGCTCCGAGCTATGCTGCTGTCCAGTCTGAGCCGAGGTTCAGGAAAACAAGCGGCTCTCAGGATCTTACATACCACTCTTAAGCGTTTGCCTGCACCCCAGTTAATCCCTGTAGCGTTCTTCCAAAGCCAACTGGTCATCTGTGCAAGGCAGCCGGCGTCTGGGGGTGGGAGAAAGACGGTAGGGGAAAAAGAAGGGGCCCCCAGTCATCCGGGGGGAGCAGCTTTAACCGGAACCGCTTCCTTTCTGACTGCTCTCCTCCCACTTAGATCCGTGAAAAGGCAGCAAGAGAGAAATCTTATCGAGCCCTTATTGCAGAATCCATACACAAAGACAGGTCCCTGCTAAAGGCTAGCAGCAGCCAGCAATCTGTTTCCAAAATGAAAACTGTGGTCCCCACCGGAGATTCTACGTTTCCCGTTTAAGGGACTTGAGCCGTCACGCATTACAATTAGGAGGAGGTCTGCTGTGTGTGCTGCGCAAAGCCAAGTCTACGGACAGGATATTAAACAAGCCGATTCTGCAAGAGGCTTCCCCCCCTCTAATAAACACGCGCCCGTCCTGCCTTCTATGGTCAGTGTTTTTAGATTTCTCTGGCATCTTTGGGGCGACAGACCCATCCTACAATCCCCACCTTCACACTGAGGGGGGGGGCTTGCTTCAGTATTTGGAGAATAGGGGCAGTCTAGGCTGGTTCCTGAGGCCTCCCTCTCTTCTTTTATAACATCTCTCCCCATCAAGGGGAAAAAAATTCTAGTGCCATCCCCCTTCCCGACAGCCGATGAAGTAGGGATTTTCTGTGGTCTCTCTCCCCACCCCCCTCCAGTATTTCATTACATACTTGTGCAAAGCCAAGTCTATGGACAGGATATTAAACAAGCCGATTCTGCAAGAGGCTTCCTCCCCCCCATTTATAAACATTATTTGACTTGTACAGTAACCTGTTTCGTGGTGACCCAGGTTTGTATATTTGTATATATTGCAATCCCCGACAGCCAATGCAGTAGGGATTTTCTGTGGTCTCTCTCCCCACCCCCCTCCAGTATTTCATTAAATACTTGTGCAAGTCTATGGACAGGATATTAAACAAGCCGATTCTGCAAGAGGCTTCCTCCCCCCGCCCCTTATAAACATTATTTTGACTTGTACAGTAACCTGTTTGGTGGTGACCCAGGTTTGTAAATTTGTATATATTGCAATGTGTTTGTTATTGTTCAGCACCGTTCTTTGTCTGCACGCATAGCATTAGATAGCAGTTGTCAGCCAAAGGAAAGGACTGTGCAGTGCCGGCCGAGACCAAGGTGGGCACATGAACTTCCCACAGCCCTCCTGGAGCCCTCTACAGCAACTAACCTGGCTGGCATGAGTCGGGATGGAGGGAGGACGAGAGGCGCGGAAAGGGGCCGCCGCCTGGGACAACAGGCGACAGGGGCAACAAGGCACACAGCGCACAGATGCCCACCAGCCCGTTGGAGGGGGGGCGGCAGAGTCAGAAGGGGCATCGGGCAGCCCAAGCAGAAGAAAAGGGGCAAGAGGGTGGTGGAAAAAGGAGCCGAGGAGGACGGGCTGTGAAGACACCAGAAAGGGAGCTGGAAGTCTCGCAGCGAGAAGGGAGTGAGAGAGGGGCAAGCGGTCCCTAACTCCCTGTCTGAGGCTCCGGGGGAACACCTGGGTGGATCTGGGGGGGGGACGACTGTGGGAGGCACTCCCTTCAAAGTAGGGCCGACCTGGAAACGCCCGTGTGGGGGGGGGTGAGGAAGAGGGAGCTCACAAGGACCCCCTTCAAATCCAGAGATAGGCTGCCACTGGACATGGAAGTTCCACTACACAGTCCAAGGCATGCAAATGCCCAAACCCTCTGCAAACTCACCCTCGCTGCACGCTTTACTCCATGCGTCCTCGCGATTCACTTTGCAACAATGCGGGGGGGGGGGGAGGAGGAGAAAGAACCCCGTTCACACGCGCAAAGCCACCCACGGCAACCTACTGCCGCCGCACTGGGCAACCCACCCGCTTTCCTTCAACCCCCTCCTCTCCCCCATGGTCCTCGCCGGAAGCCCCTCCTCGCTTCCCAGGCCCGGTTGCCGTGGTAACCGCCAAGCCGCGCCCAGCGCGAGGCCGTGATTGGAGGGCGGCGAGATGCACAGGCCATCTTCCGATTTTACCGGAAGTTTAGACGACTAATAGTTTTTTCCATCTCTACGGTCTGCTGCAGGCGGCCAAAGGGAGCGAGGCGGAAGTAGCCACGTTGAGTGTGGCAAAGAGGAGAGACGCTGGCAAACGCCACGCTTCGGCCCAATAAATGAAGCTGGGGGGGGGGGGAGTTGTGTTGCACAGCCACCCAGCAGCTCCAAGTCCAACAGTTGCATTTTGTCGCGCACCTTTCTAGGAAGAGCTTCCAGCACCTCCTGCCGCCTAAACCCCTTCCATTTTTTTAAATACATTGTTATTATTTTTTGTTAAAGTAAAAAAACAAAACAAATTACATAGAACATAAATCATAAAAAACAAAGATACAAACAGAGCACTTATACAACCATTATAATGATAGTGTATAGTATAATTTTAAAAAATATATAGTGCTTAATATTCCCCACCCACCATAACAGTGCATCCCATCACCACTGGACTTCCAGAGAAGTGTTATGACAGTATTTAACATTGCTATTCTTATTTTTTAAATTATCTATAATTTATTAATTATATTTGTAAAATTCATTTTCACCCGTTTATCCCAGAATGCGGCGGCCTTTGACCATGTTTTTTTTAAATTCTTCCATATCTTTACCATATAAAGAACCTGTAAGTTTAGCCATCCACCTAAGCCCCCATCCATCCTTTTCTCCCCAGCACCAGCAGCTGGAGACACCCATTACCCTCCTCTGAGCTCTCCCAAATGGGCATTTCCCCTCCCCCCAGCATATTACACAGAGTTGCCAACCTCCAGGCGGAACCTGGAGTTCTCCTGGAATTACGTTTGCAACTGATTTCCAGACTGCAGAGATCAGTTATCCCTGGGGGAAACGGCAGTTACAGGGCACGGGCTCTATTAAATCCGTGTTGAGCTCCCACCCCTCCCCAAATACCACCCTCTCCAAGCATAGGGATGCCAGCCTCCAGGCAGGACTTGAGGATCCCCTAGGATTGCCAGCTCTGGGTTGGGAAATACTTGGGAGATTTTGGGGTCGAGCCTGAGGAAGGCAGGGTTTGGGGAGGGGAAGGACTTCTACTATAGGATATAATGCCATAGAGTCCAATTGCCAAAGCAGCCATTTCCTCCAGGTGAACTGCTCTCTTTTGCCTGGAGATCAGTTCTAACAGCGGGAGGTTGGCAACCCTAGGATCCCTGGAATTACAGGTCATCTCCAGACTACAGAGATCAGTTCCCCTGGATAAAATGGGTGGCTTGGAGGGTGGGCTCTGTGACACTGGACCCGATCGAGGTCCCTGTCCTCTCCAGGCCCCACCCCAAAACCTCCAGGAGTTTATCAACCTGGATCGGGCAACCTTACTCCCTCAACCTCACCTCGCTGGTGGCCACACCACCCAAAAAATAAGTGCACTACAGTCCCTACTAAATAATAAAAAGAATCTCGTTTACCCTCTTGCCAGAGGAAAACTCCTCTTTATCTCCTTTTTAAAATTTTTGGTCAGCAATACAAAATTCCTGCAATAAATTAACTGGAACAATCCACCAGGAGGGACTGTCTTTGCAGAAGGGTCGAGGGAGATCCTTGGGATCTAACCCAGGACCTGTCTGGAGCTGAAACTGCTGGCCGCCAACCTTTTATCCTGACCAACAGCAACTGCTGAAAGTATAAAGGTGGGGGGAGGCAGGGTTGAGGATGGCCTGCTTTCATTTCCGGCCTGAGTGTGTAGTAAAATGGATAGTAAAGGCCATTTATTCGTGGTAATTAGCAGCGCGTTCCAGGCTGAATTGCCCCCCACATTTTTTGGGATTTTTCATGCTGAGCAGTCATTCCAGAAGTGACTGCGAAGCTGGCTTCTCATTACTAAAGAACCATGCAAAGCAACAGTGGCACGTTAGCTATGCACATGTTAATGACTATGCTAACAGGAACAAAGGAGCAGGCGAGCGGTGGGGGTGGAATTTCTCCTTTTCCGCCGGGACCATGAATAGGCATTTTTAAAGTCGCATTTTAAAAAAGAGCTTTGAGTGAGCATCAAAACCAACCATGAATAAATGGCCAAAGAATTAACTGGAACCTGATTTTGGGATGGAAGAAAACTCCACCTACTGGACTGTTTTCTTTTTTTGTGTTCAGTTCTCTGTTAGTCTGATTTGTAGTTGCAATAAAGGAAGTTGTGTGACATTCTGCACCAATGCAATCGACTAACCCTATGGCATTTCTTCAGCCCCTGGCATATTTTAAAGAGTAATGGAACACCTGTTGAAGGAGATTCCTGGGGTAGTGGTTAGGATGATATCCTCATCACTGGCAAAGATGATAAAGAACACCTTTTGATCCTTGAGCAAGTACTTGAAAGATTAGAGGAATCTGGCCTGCGCTTAAGATAGAACGAATGCTTTTTCATGAAGCCCGCAGTATTTGGGATATAAAACAGCTGATAAAAGTTATGGCTGTTGGAAAAAAAACACCAGTACCACAAAATACAACAAAACCTCTGAGCCTATTTAGGGATGTTGAATTATTATTATTGATTTCTTCCAAATCTCTCAGCCTTACTGGAACCCTTAAATTTCCTTTTGAGGAAAGAGACTGTCTGGCGATGGGGGCAGAGGCAAGATGAAGCCTTTTGAAAATCGAAGAGCCTACTGAAGTCATCAGTCATTGCGTTTAGACATTAGGAAGAATTTTCTTAGAGTGGTTCCTCAGTGGAACAGGCTTTCTCAGGAGGTGGTAAGCTCTCCTTCCCTGGAGGTTTTTAAGCAGAGGCTAGATGGTCATCTGTCAGCAATGCTGATTCTATGACCTTAAGCAGATGGTGAGAGGGAGGGCATCTTGGCCATCTTCTGGGCTTGGAGTGGGGGGGGTCACTGGGGGTGTGGGGGGGAGGTAGTTGTTAAATTCCTGCATTGTGCGGGGGTTGGACTAGATGACCCTGGTGGTCCCTTCCAACTCTATGATTCTATGAAATCTATTGGTCCATTTTGATCCTACAAAGGAACAGATCCCGTCTTGGATGTAGTAAAATGAATGGTAATTAAAAAAAAAGACGGCAGGTCGGATTCCCATGTTGATTGGCGGTCCCCCACCACCACCCGAACCTACCTGCACGCAACCCTAAAGTCTCCAATGAACCCTAGTGGCCGTGCATCAACAGGGGGATGGTGGGAGGTGGTGCTCGACTCATTCTGCCCTTGGTTACATCCTCCCCAAACCAAAACTGCATGCTGAGATTAATGCAGCTGCACCAAAGCTGTTCTTCATCTCTTCATAGACAAAAGGGTAGGATAGGGGGCCAGCTGCTTATCTGTCGAGTTCGACACACATTCAGATCAGCTTCTCTGCTCAATTGGCAGGAAGTCGCTTTGTTTTCCTGTCCCTTTTGGTGGGAATCTCCCACCTCTCCTCTGTTTTTACTTCCTGCCTAATCGGGGAAGGTTGGTTGGAGAAGGCTCTCCAACGCCTTTAGAGTAGGCTAGTCTACCTATCTTTTCTCCTCCTTACATTTTTCTGTTTAGTTAGTTTATACTTCATTATCCTTTTCCTTTTCTTCTTCTTCTAATTCCCGATTTTCCCCCCTTCCCCACAATCGGGAAGATCCCCTTCTCTCCGATGGGGACTCCGACAACGGCGGGCTCGTTTTCGCCGCCCAGCAGCACTCCCAGGTCGCTGTGAGCGGTCATAGGCGCGCTCCCTCGCAAACTGAACGTGGCGGGGAAAGCGCTTCAAACTGAACGTGGCGGGGAAAGCGCATGGAAAAAGCCGCGCCGAAGCACCTTCCGGGGTGCAAACGCAGCAGCGTTCAGAATTGGGTGCCCGTTCCTCCCGTTTGGCCCATGGTGGCAACGAGGGAGTGACTCATTCAGTGTTATATGTGTTGGAAGTTCAGACTACTCATAGCAAGTAGATTGCTGTTTTGTAGTGTGGACAAAGTTTTAGTCCCTGCACGTTACTCATTTTTGAAGAATTCACAGTGGGTGGGAAACTTCACATCAAAGCCATGACACAGTAGAGAAAATGTCTAATTGCTGAGACAGGCGCAAGAGCCTTTCTCATCATTTTGGTGTTATTGTACTCAAGTGTATTTATGCAGAGAAATTGCATAAATGCCTGGGGTTTTTTCCCCTCCATTAGTAAATTCAGTGTTAAATGGGAGAGAGTTTTCTCGCTGTCTTTCATGCTCAAGTAGGAACCTGCCAATCACACCTGCATCTGGAGCAGGATAGAGGGGTTTGCTTCCTCGGGTCAGTAGTCAAAATAGCCACTGGGCAGCTGCTTATAAGATGTTAGATATTGATGTTGTGGTTGTATTGTTCTCTTATGGCAAGTCAGTGTGTGAACTCGTTCAGCTGAGAGGATGGGATTAAAATAAATATGAATCTTTGGTTTTGCTTATCTTTGTATTTTACTATCCAGTGGAGCTCTGCCATTTTCTGGGAGGCACAGGGCCTGTAACCCTATCCTTATTTTGCAAGTAGAATTCTGTCCCTCCCCTGCCATAGTCTCTATGGAAGGCAGACAAGTTTAAGTCTAGAGCATCCATTGCATGTAAAGCCTGGACCGCACAGCCTGTGTGTGCAGTGCATTCGATTAGTGAGAGGTTAGGCTAAGCTGTTCTCATAGGGGTGAAATCCTGCCAACACCATTGCCTGCCCTTCAGTTCAGGTTGGTGGGTGGGCTGTATTGCCCATGGTTTAGAAAAAACAAACGGATTCCAACAGGCACGTATTGGGGAAAACAAGGTATGTCGCTTTATTGAACAAAAATAACCCCTTTACCCAGGCAAATCACCTTCAGAAGATGGGAAGTCGTCTCCTGGGAGGCAAGCAAGCAAGCAAGCAGCTCTGTCCTGTCTGGCAGTCTGTCCTTGTTCTGCGGACACTCCTCTCTCTGGCTTCGTGTCTGGAGCCCCTCCCTCTTCTTCAGTAGTGAGCGAAGCCAGGTATATTTTCCGCACTACCAGGTGCTCATTATTTACAGTGCTGTGTGAAAGTTAACTCCCTAATGACCTGAGATTGCTCTCACATGGGGAAGGGCTGTATTGATCACCACCTCTCTCCTCGTGAGTACAATTGTCTTCCGCAATTTCCATGACAGTGGGCACTCACTCGTTCTTTTTGATTACGTGCTGTTTAAGTTATTAGTGAGTGCATGGTGGGGCTGATGGGGGGCCCAGCAGTTTGCCGTAACTGCCTGGCACCTTGACTGAACTGCCTGGCAGCCTAGCTATATACAGTGAGGGGAAAAGAATTTGATCCCCTGCTAAATTTGCCCGTTTGCCCTCTGACGAAGAAATGACCAGTCCATAATTTTAATGGTAGGTTTGTTGTAGCTGTGAGAGACAGAACAGGAAAACCCCCAGAAACCCAGAAGACAAAAGTCAGAGATTGATGTGCATTATAATGAGTGAAATAAGTATTTGATCCCCTATCAACCAGCCAGATTAGGGTTAGGGTTCTGATGTCGACAGAAGCAATCAGTCCACCAGATTCCAAACTAGCCACCATGACCAAGACCAAAGAGCTGTCCAAGGATGTCAGGGACAAGATTGTAGACCTGCACAAGGCTGGACTGGGCTACAAGACTATTGCCAAGCAGCTTGGTGAGAAGGTGACAACCCTAACCCTAACTGTCAACCTCCCTCGGTCTGGGGCTCCATGCAAGATCTCATCTCGTGGAGTTGCAATGATCATGAGAACGGTGATGAAGCAGCCCAGAACTACACGGGGGGAACTTGTCAATGATCTCAGGGCAGCTGGGACCATAGTCACCATGAAAACAGTTGGTAACACACTACGCCGTGAAGGACTGAGATTTTGCAGAGCCCGCAAGGTCCCCTTGCTCAAGACAGCACATGTACAGGCCCGTCTGCAGTTTGCCAATGCACATCTGAATGACCTAGAGGAGAACTGGGTGAAAGTGTTGTGGTCAGAGAAGAGGAATTACTAAAAGGTGCTGTAGGTGGACTTTAAAATTTATTACTCTGACAACATGGCTAAAGTTATTTCGTGGAATGTGAATGGACTAAATGAAAAAGTGAAAAGAGGACAGATTTTTTTAATTTTTACAACAACAAAGATATTCTCTGATTTGTTTGCAGGAAACACATATTGCAAGAAAAGACAAGAAATACCTAGAAAGGAAAACATTGGGGCAAACTTTTATTGCCTCATTAAACAAAGACTAAAGGTTTAGTTATCTATGCACACCCTTCTTTAGCACCTGAATTTGTATATAAAGATGAAGAGGGCAGAATATTAATGGTAAGACTTAAAGTTCTGGGCCAAAAAACATTGGTGGTAGAGATCTATGCACCAAATGAAGGTAAAGCACAATTTTACTAACAATTGCGTGATATTTTACAACAGTATGCGCAAGAACAAATATTGCTTTTGGGAGACTTTAATGGAGTTATAGATTGTGTGACAGATAAAAAATCAAAGGCCAAAAATGATAAAGAAGGCTCTCTACCTAAAACTTTTTTTCAACTTGCAGAGGAATTTAAAATACAATACATTTGGAGAACAATTAATACAACATCGAAAGAATATATGTTTTATTCCGCAAGAATCATGAAGATGTCAAAGATTATTTATCCTGGTTTCAATATCATCAAATAAAGTCTATATATATACAAGGTATGAAAATGGGATTTCTTAAAGATAAATCAATTTTACAATAGGCTTTATTGGATAACACGGATCATTTAATCTCTAAAATGTATAAACTTTTGTTGTTAATATATACAGAACAAGAAAGAATTAAACCTACAATGATAATTTGGGCACAGAAAATTGGTCATAACATTCCTTTGAATTGTTGGGAAAGACTTTGGTCAAGAGACAAGAAAAAGGTCCTTTCTCAGTTGTTAAAGGAGAATATCTACAAGATGATCTACAGATGGTACTTGACACCAAAAAAACTATCAAAAATGTACAGGACAATGTCACCAAATTGTTGGAAATGCCAGGAGAAAGTTGGTTCTTTTCACCACGTTTGGTGGCTATGTGATAAAGCTAAAAAAAATTGGGATATGATCTACAATGAACTCAGATACAACAAAATATCCCTAAAACACCGGAGATGATGTTGTTAAGTATTATGCCAGAACATATTTTAACACAAAGAACTTTTTTACTTTATGCCACCACTGTTGCAAGACTGGTCTATGCAGCTAAATGGAAAATGTCTGAGATACCAGACAAAACTGACTGGATAAATAAAATGTTTGAACTAGCAGAAATGGCAAAACTGACTGCGTTAGTAAAACAAAATGAAAATGATGAATTTGTGAGGGAGTGGGAGGCATGGATTGTATACTGTGACAATGAACTTAATATGAAGAATGTTAAAGGTTATATTTTAGTCTAATTCAACTGTCAAAAATAGTACTATTGTATCTAAAAGGAAGAGGAAATTAAGTAGTTAAAAATAAGTATAGAATATTTTACAATGAATTAGAAGATAATTGCAAAGAGGATTATTGAGATATGTTAGAGATAGAGGAGGGAAGAGAAAACCTATGTAGAATTATTTTATAGATTAAAATGTAAAGAAGGGATTATAATGACAATGTTAATTAAATGTATGGGATTATATAAGAAATTTTTTTTTTTTTTAAAGTGTGTGGTCAGATGAGACCAAAATCGAGGTCTTTGGCATCAACTCAACTCGCCGTGTTTGGAAGAGGAGGAATGCTACCTACGACCCCAAGAACACCATCCCCACCGTCCAACATGGAGGGGGACATATTATGCTTTGGGGGTGTTTTTTTGCTAAGGGGACAGGACACTTTCACCGCAGCGAAGGGACGATGGACGGGACCATGTATCGTCAAATCTTGGGTGAGCACCTCGTTCCCTCAGCCAGGGCATTGAAAATGGGTCGAGTATGAGTATTCCAGGATGACAATGACCCAAAACACACGGCCAAGGCAACAAAGAAGTGGCTCAAGTAGAAGCACATTAAGGTCCTGGAGTGGCCTAGCCAGTCTCCAGACCTTAATCCCATCGAAAATCTGTGGAGGTAGCTGAAGGTTCGAGTAGCTACACATCAGCCTCGAAATCTTACTGACTTGGAGAGGATCTGCAAAGAGGAGTGGGACAAAATACCTCTTGAGATGTGTGCAAACCTGGTGGCCACCTACAAAAAATGTCTGACCTCTGTAATTGCCAACAAGGGTTTTGCCACCAAGTACTAAGTCATCTTCTGCGAAGGGATCAAATACTTATTTCACTCATTATAATGCACATCAATCTCTCTTTTGTCTTCTGGGTTTCTGGGGGTTTTCCTGTTGTTATTCTGTCTCTCACAGCTACAATAAACCTACCGTTAAAATTATGGACTGGTCATTTCTTCGTCAGAGGGCAAACGGACAAATTCAGCAGGGGATCAAATACTTTTTCCCCTCACTTATACACAATCTGTCCAGAACATAATACGCCGGCATTGGCACATTGTACAATCTATCCCAGGTTGACACTGTCAAGGAGGTCCGGCCTGCCCTCCAGCAAAACCGGTACCTCCTTGGGTCAAAAGTTGCCAAACTCCCCACTGGGCTTCAGGACTCTCCCTAAAGCACAATGCGGGTAGACTCTGCTACCTTGTTGAGGAGACTCGGTCTGCTCTCCAGCAGGCCGATTCCTCTGTAGTTCAAAGTCACCAAATATTTTCCTAGGAAAACCCAAATTCCTTACTGTGCCCCAGGATGCAAAATAGGCAAAGTTTCCAAGAGAGTAACAAATGCAAGGTTTTAGTTGATTTATAGTTACCAAGACCCAGTTTTGGTCCTAACACGCAGAGTGTCAGCCCTTCATGGTTCCCAGATGATGATCGCTTGGAGACATGACCAGCATGTCTCCCTCCCAAGCTTCATGATTTTGATTAGAACAGAGTTCATATTTATCTCTCCCATCTCATTGGGTGATGGCCATTCTGCCCAATGAGATGTTGGGGATGCAATAAACTTCTAAGATATTTGGCATGACACCTCTAGGCCTTTTGAAGTTACAGATGTATTTGCATCTCTGCAGCAATACAAAACATCTGGGCTCCTTCAAGCTTTTGAGATGTCAGGCTTCTAACAGGATTGTCACCAAAAGAACAGATAGCTGATTTACAATAGGAAGGCTTTGAAATGGAGGTGCTTTGAAGTGGAGGTGGCAATGCCTCCGGTCTCCACACCTTTCCCCCCCCCCCCCGAAGTGAAGTGGCTTCCCATGGGAAATGGAGATGGTTTCCCACGGGAATGGTTTGTGAGAGAGAGCTGGTCATCAGCTCCTAGTCTGATATCAAGACATTGAAGACATAGAAGGCCGCAGCCTGAACCAAAGTTTGGTGATCAGAAGAAGAGCAAGGTTGCTTTTCTTTACAACACCATTTCAACCTTTGGACTACGCAAAACCCAAGTCCTTTAGGGACATACTAGTTCACTCAGATTTTAGATCTAGAAGCACACCGTCTACTTCTAAACCAGTAGGACATCACAGATGTGGCTCTTGTTCTGTATGCAATCTCTGTTTACCTGTTAAAGATATGAGCTCTTTAAAGACAGGTTTCAAATTTCAGTTGAGACATTCCTTCAATTGTGGCACCAACAATGTAGTTTATTCTATTGTTTGCCTCTGTGGGCTTTTATATATAGGATGTACATTATATAGGATGCACATTAAGAATGTTCAGACTGAGAATTGGAGAACATCGCTCTCGGATTAATGCAAAAATTATGGAGGCCCCCTTGGTAGCCCACTTTAGAGAGAAAGGACATAGAGCTGATGAACTTAGATTTTTTGTACTTTGGGTTTACAAACATCATCCTTATAACGCCTGTAACATACAAACCAAAGAGACTTGCTTTATATATCTATTAAAAACATTATATCCTGGTGGACTTAATACAAAACTAGATCTTTCATGTTTCTTATAATATTACAACTTCATCATGAACTTTAGCTTTCCTAACACTCTCCCTAAAAGCACTAGTTATTTGCTTATATTCCTCTTTGGTCATAAGGCCCTCCTTCCACTTCCTAAATGAATCTTTTAACTCTTTAAATAGCTGTTTACGGAGCCACCCTGGCCTCTTTAGGCTCCTCCCATTTTTCCTTGTATGTTCTAAAGAGGCATATAAAACTGCAGTTATATTTTTATATGGTGTGGAAGGGTGCTTGTAAGAATCTGTCCACTGTTTAATAGCTAGTGTGTGTGCTGTAGTTAAATAGACACTGTATGTCCCGAGACGTGCGGCGCGCCCCGTGCCTTCCTACGCCCGCTACCGTGAGCGGCCCCACCCTTACCACGCCGGGAGGAGGGGTACTTACCAGGAGGCAGGCAGGAGACGTTCCCGGTGCAGGTCAGGAGGACGGGAAGACGACCAGGGCAGGCGGGAGGAGGGAAGAAGGGGCAGCGGGTCCCAACGCCGCTGAAACCGCAGAAGCAAGTCTGACTGCGGCTCCAGGGCTGGTAGCCCAGCCGGCCCTCATGGCCGTGGGCACCGACAAGGAGCTGCTGGCCAGGAAGGGGGCCGGCATGGCCCAGGCGGCCATGAGCCCGGGCTGAGAAAATTAGCCCGGACACAACAGAAGCCGGCCATGAGAGAAATGGCCCTGGCTTTGTAACCTCGGGTGGGTGGGGCCTGAGGAAGAGAGGGGGCGGGGCTTCCCCATATAAGGAAGAGCTGAGCCTAGGCCGGGGAGGAGTGCAGCATTGACCCTGGAAGCAGAGAGAGAGAGAGAGAGAGAGAGAGAGAGAGAGAGCAGGAGGGCAACAACAAGCTGCGAGAGGAGGGAGGAGTGACATTCAACTCCCCCCTTTCCTCTCATTCTGAGGCCGGCTCTACAAGCCCCGGGGGGGGGTTGTGAGGTTGTCAGGGGAACCCAGGGAAAGAGCTTCCAGGGAGTTCGCCTCCAGCCTGACAAGTGGGGGGGGGAACACGATGGACCCGCCGACAGACCTGGCACTTCCAAGTTACGCCGCTGGGGGGGGCAGCTCGGGGCGCTACAGGTGGTGGAGAATGCGGGCATACTGAGCCCCATGATGGCCGGTTGCCACACCTGCCTACTCCAGCAGGGTGGAGACCCCCTCGTTTGCTACTAAGGGCCATCTTCACGAACCCTGGGGTCACAGGCCAAAAGGGGACAGACGAGAGCAACAGCTTTGAGGACGCACAGCCAGAGATGTCAACGGACCTGACTCAGTCTGGCCAATGGCTGGCCGAGCGTGACGAACGCTTGTTTAAAGACATGGCTATACAACAAGAATCTCAGGCAAAGCTCCTGTGGGAGTTCCATTAGATATTGGAAACCAGTAAGGCGGCCGGGATTGGGGATGTGGCGGCAGGTGGGGCCCTACGCATGCCACCTGTACCCCTCATGAAGTTAGGCCCAGATGACGAAATTGAGGGTTATTTGGAGGCCTTTGAAAGAACGGCGGAAGCCTCAGGGTGGCCCAAAGAACGATGGACCTGTGTGTTGGGACCCTACCTTGCCGGCCCAGCCCAAGCAGCTCTAAAGGCTCTACCAAAGGAGGAGTGGGCGGATTACAAACAGCTGAAAGCCACGATCCTGGACCGGTACGAAATAACTCCAGAAACATACCAGTTGAAATTCTGGTCCCCCGCATAGAGGAAGAGCGAGCAGCCCCGAGCCTTTGTAACTGCCCTCCGTGATGCAGCCATGAGGTGGTTGAAGCCCAAGAACAAGGAAGCACAAGAAGTGGTGGAGCAACTAGTAATGGAACAGTTAATCTCTGTGATCACACTAAAAGTGCAGGACTGGTTGACTAACAACAAGCCAGAGACCCTCACCGAGGCAACACGACTACTGGAGAACATGACAGCCCCTGAAGCACAGGAAGGGTGTACAGAGGGTATCGGAATACCTTGACCTCAGAACACGGGGGCCATGGAAGGGGCCCACGGTGGTAAAATATGGCTGGCTCCACGGTTCCCTACCGCAGTGGGACCTCGACCTCGCTGGGCAGGGCCCACCTCCAGTCGGCCCGGGGAAGTCCCCCGGAGCGGAGCCGGAACTCCTACCCCCTCAGAAGGCACAGTGAAAACTGAAGTGTCAGGAGTGGGTCCCTACTTCACATGTGGCCAATGGGGACACCTGCGCCGTGACTGCCCCACCATGGAGTGTGACCTGGAGTGGGAGGAAGTACGGCAGGTCACCCAAAAAGGAGCACGCCCTCCCCCATTGGTGGGCCCCGTCCGGCTCAATGGCCGAGTCCAACAGGCATTCTTGGATAGCAGAAGTTCCCTCTCCATGATCCGCTCCCATGGCCTGCTTCCACCAGCACGTAGAGGAATAACTGGTGGTAGCCATCAAGGTGACTATTGGAGACCGCACCTACCCGCTAGAAGTAGCCCGCGTGGAACAACTACCCTTCCCCATCCTGCTGGGATGGGACACCCCTTGTCTTACCCAGCTGCTCCAGCAGACACAGACACCAAAGACTACGGAGGCCGCAATGGCGGCAGGAAGGCCAGGTCCGTCGAGGTCTCACGTGGTGGGAAGAAGGGGCGAGGACCACGACGTGATGGACGAGATGACGGGCAATGTCGATGAAGCCTTCCGACAGACTCAAGAGGTAAATGAATCTCTCGCGAACCTGCGACAGCTGGCAGCCGTTCGAGAGGGGGAGGTGGTAGACACAAGGCGGGCGGGTCAGTTCCCCCAGATACGCCAGGAGCAGGGGCGGTGGTACAGGGTACTTCAGGAGCAGGGGAAGGAAGTACGCCAATTACTGGTGCCCCAGGGGTATCGAGGGAACTCGGGCATAACCATCCTTGGGCAGGTCACCAAGGGGTAGCGGGAACGCTGGCTCGGCTCCAGGCACGATTCTTCTGGCCAGCTATTTCCTGGGACGTCAAGAAATTCTGCAAGACGTGTCCCCAATGCCAGCAGTTGTCCACAAAAGGACCTCCCAGAGCCCAGTTGTCGCCCCTACCCCGTATTGGCACCCCCTTCGAAAGGGTTGCGCTTGATTTCGTGGGGCCTTTACCCCGTACCGCCCGGGGCTTCCGGTATATCCTGGTCCTGATGGACTACGCCACTCGCTACCCTGAGGCCATACCCACGCGCACTCTCCAGGCGAGCGGGGTCTGCCGGCTCCTGATGCATTTCTTCGCTCACTTTGGGTTGCCTAAAGAAATTCTCTCAGACCAAGGAATGGCATTCACAGTGGTGCTGACCTGCCAGCTATGTCAAACTTTAGGGGTGAAACAGTTGTTCCCAGCAGTCGCCCACCCGCAAACCGTTGAAGTCAATATTAAAGACGTTGAAGTCAATATTAAAGAAGATGGCAGCGGAAAGATAACAGCAGTGGGATCTGTTCCTAGACCCCATACTATTCGCGGTCCGAGAAACGCCCCAGGCATCCACCGGGTTCTCCCCCTTTGAATTAGTGTTTGGGAGGAAACCCCGGGGTATATTGGGAGTTGTAGAGGAAAACTGGGCCCCCGCAGTACCGTTGTCAGACCGTGAGCCGTCAGAGTATATGCAGCAGCTCAGAGATACTGTGGGTCGCTAGGGACCTAGCCGACCGGAACCTACAACAGGCTCAAGATCGTCAGAAGATGTTGTACGACCGAATGGCTTGGCAACGAACCTTGCAAGGTGGCACCCTGGTGTTGGTACGGGCTCGAATCCTGGGGGGAGACAGTGAACCGCCATGGAAGGGACCTTTCCCGATAACCCGAGTACTAGGACCCCTGACCTATGAAGTTCAGTGTGGTCTGCGAGGTGACCGCAAAAAAAAAATTCACATCAATGACTTGAAAAAGTGGCATGCCCGACAACCCGGAGAGCGCTTCTTAGAAAGAGACCCCCTAGAATTACCAGAGGGAGACCTCCCATGGATCCCAGCCGATGACAACCAGGTAGAACCTACTTTAGATGAGGGGCTAGCCGAAAAACAGAAAGAACAGATGAGGGCCCTTTTGCATGGCCTACCTTTAGCCAAGTGCCAGGGCGAACCTCCTTTCCATCTGGGGTCCCCTCCCGCAGAAAAGATGGGAGGAGGTGGAGATGGAAGTCCAAAAGATGCTACAATTAGTAGCGATAGAACCTTCTACCAGTCCATGGCAGTCCATCATGGCTATTCGGCAGACGGCCATAAGACAGTGGGTGCTGGAGAGCGAAGGTAAGACTTTTACACAACCAGCCATCCAATTCAATCAGTACATGCCCCAGCCAACGAATCTCACCACAGCCAGACGTGTGTGCGTACTGAATCGTACCCAGTAGTCTGAAGGAAAAGGGCACGCCAATCTGTCTCCGTGGACCATGTCCAAGAAAGAGAGGACCTTGTTCCACAGCAACTGGGAGCTGCAAAGAGCTTGATGACTTTGCTTCCTGTTTTTCCTATCTGTGGAGAAACATGAATGGCCGCATCATCCTGCTCTGCACCAATCCCACCATTGACCCAGTAGCGCACGTGCTCTGGTTGTAATCCTCAATGGTTGCGTGGTCGCTGTGGCAGATGTGTGCTTTGCCCAATTGAAAAACCAGTGAGTTTCTTGCGTCTCCCCGTACAGTATGGGGGTCTGACAATATGCGCACAGGGGGTGCTGTGATCCGCCTTGGGAACAGCAATGCATCTACGCGGCCCAGTTGTTGGGGCCACTGCTTGTCATGCTCCCAAGCGGAGTGATGCCTCACTCTTGATGGTTTAAATGAAACCTTGGATCATGCTTTTTAAACCATTGTTTGTGTTCCACTACCCGCAGAGGTGACAAGATGGTGCGTGTGCGACATTACCGAGGGCGACGCGTGCAGAAGAGCAGGCGAGCGCACCCACAATGGTAGGTATGAACTCAAATGTTAGATCATAGGACAACGCGAAACGATCTGGCGCTAAACAGAAGGGTCATCTTATTTGAAAAGGCGATGTAGCAGCCTCCCCGTGGTACTGAGCTGTGGAAGACAGGTTGCGGTTGCAATGTAAGTCTGGCAACTACCCCTTGAAACCCACACTCCGGTCCCGACTGCAACTGAGCAAGGTTTGTGCTCTGTCAAAGTCGGCAATAAAAACGAACCACACGTGCTCAGTATCGTGGTGGTGGTATGTAATGTTGAGGGAGTCCCCCGTGGTCTTAACAGCGAGCCATCATCAGCCGGCAACTAACGTTGGGTTTTCTCCATTATACCCACACAGATGAGGAGTTGGAGGAGTTGGAGTTCCGTGTGTGCCAGCTGGAGAGGCTGTGGTCTTTGCCGAGACCAGTGTCGATCTAGAATGTGTTCCAGCCGTTTGTTTTGAGTACCAAACTTTGTTAATGTCTATAATCAAAATGTAACAACAGCATTGTTTCTTTAATAAAAGTTGTGTGTTGTAAACAGACTAAGAAAAAAAATGTGGGGGGCATGGTCAAAGTGAAAAAAACATTCGAGCCAGTGTTGCAAAACACCACCTTGGCACTTCTGCAACCAAGCAGTCTTTTGGGCTGAAATTGGGTGAACGATGGAGTGCCGGCTCTGCGGCTCACCCCAAGGAGCCAGAGGCTGCTGGAGGAGGTAGAGGAGACATTGGGTTCCCCTTCGCTGGGTTAACCACAGTCCAGCAGACCGTCAGAGGAGACAGGAGAGCAGGCCAGATACATCAATATAGGCAGAACGCAAGGTGGCCAGTAAAACCCTGCTCCCTATGGCATCGCTTTCTGTCACCCCTAGACACAGCATGTCTGCCGCACGCTCTTCCCACGGAGTGGGTCAAAGAGTGCTTACCGCCCCAATTGAATGAGGGTGCTCCTACACCACCGCAGAATGGAAGCACTCCCAGCAGATATTCTACAGCTCACACAGCGCCAGCTTCGCAGGGCAAAGATAAGTCAAGGGAGAGATATTTCTGTTATCACGCTTAAAAGCCTCAGTGATCACAAAGTGGTGCCTCCTTGGCGGGGTTGGGGAGGAGATCCTGTATTTTCAAGATAGTGAAAAGGGTAGTTATTCTGTAACCACCTCCGTTGCTCTTCCCAAAGGACACCTTTGCAGAAAGCAACCCTGGCAGTTCTTTACCGGCCTGTTGAATTGGAATGAAAGACTTAGCTGCGAACATATCCCAGTGGCAATGTTTGCGCGCAAGCATCACAACCCCATGCAAATGTGCACATTGGTTAACTGTGTGGACACAGTTGCCTGTAACCGCAACCTAGTATTTGGAAACTATGTACACTGAAGGGAACCCCCCATGTTGAGAACACCAGTGGCCACATTATTGCCAGGCAGCAACTGCAAAAAAAACCGGTGTTGTAGTCGTGCGTGTGAATGGAGGAGACAGCTCCAAACTGAAATTTAGTCCATTCCACCGTGAAGTGAGATAAAAGTCCCTCCCCTACTTTGGCAACTCGCAGGTCCCTCAGTTGAGCTTGTGGCAAAGAGGGCCCCATAAGGAGAACACCCTCAGCTGACGTCCCAAACTGCCATGGTCTGCTCTGTTGCTACTAAGAAAAAACAAAGCTTAGTAAGTGAATTTTTGTGAGAATATGTTTCAATCGAACCTGTGGCGATAAGTTAATTGTGATCAGGGGTTAATCCTTGTTTGTGAGCTGAAAATCTAATGTGCCCAGCAATTGCAGTCCATTAAAGCAGGTCAGCAGAAGCTGGAGTTGCCAATCACGCTGCGAAAATTTCCTGGATAGTTAAAGGTGGCATCAAGGGTGGGCACTCAGCAGAATATGACGCCACAAATGCCCCTGCCCCGCTTTCCAAAGCAGCTGTCAAGCACCTTTCCCCCATGCCCCCCCCCCACAGCAGACACCTTGCGCGGCAGGTGAGGCAGAGAGACTGGAGAGAGCTGTGAGTTGCCCAAGGTCACCCATTAGGCGGGACACGAAGGTGAAGGAAAACCAACCTTGCCCACCACAGTAGAGCCCCGAAAACCCCATAAGCACTCGTAAGTATGCTGCGTCTGGAACTGGATCTTAGAGACACCCCCCCCACACACTAAGAGACACCTGTGCTCCCTCCCCTTCCCCAATCTCCACCAGGCCCCGGGAGCACACACACCTGATTGTTTCAACCCCTTTTGGGGCCAGCAACCAAAAGGAATATGCATGGTCATGCAGGTATCCATCACACCCATTTAAAGAGGTGCACCTTCTGAAAACATTGTTCAGATGAGTGAAGTCAACACAGAGCATCGGACAGAGCGGCTAGGTCTGGGTTGGGAAATACGTGAAGTTTTTGGTGGCGGGGGTTTGGAGACGGGAGGGACTGCATTGGGTAGAGTTTAATTATTTGTTGGGTTACAACGTCATAGTTAACATTCAAAAGCATAAGGACATAAAATAGGCCATGCTGGAATCAGACACAAACCCGTCAATTCAAGCAGTCTGTTCACACAGCTGCTAGCACTGCTGTTGTGCACGAGTAAACCTGCAGGCATGAGTAGAAGGGAGGTTGCACGATCACCCGAACGGAGAAAAGATCTGGGAAACCAGTCCGCATCCCTGAAGGCGTCAAGGGGCATCCGCCTCTGCAGAAATAAAAGGGGGGGACGGGAGGGACAGGGCTGCCAACTAATCAGCGAGCAGCGACATCTAGTGGAAGAAGAAAGGGGCGGTGTCATGATAAGAGTGGGCTGAACCAGGAGGCTTTGAAGGGGAGACTGACGGGCGAGAGGAGGAAAAATCCAGGCGGAGAGGTGCGCATTTTTCTAATGAAGAATCCTGAATGACGCGGGAGGTTGGGACAAGCTGCGCACCCATGAAAAGCATTTTTAAATCGGTTTCGTGCTTGCTCAAGATAGAAAACGGCGCAGTGAAAAATACCCCTATGACATGTTCAATATAGGTGGCCTGAAACCGGACACCCCTTGATCCTTGCCAGAGGCCCTGGGTCCAAGCCAAGTCCCAGCTTGTGGCACTACAGGTTCGGCTCCCAAAAGGGAGAGTAAGTTTGGTGACCATGTCCTGCGTCAAAATATCTGAAGACCACCAGCCTAATGGTTTAGTTGTCTCGAATTGGTAACAGCCAACGCACACACTGGCGGGTTTTTCAAGGCTGTTTCTGGTGAGTTTTGCTGCAGGAGGGGTTGAAAGGGAAAAAGAGAACAGTGGCATTTTAATCTTTATTACATCCAAATGTAAGACCTCTCTTATTTCCACCAGTATCTCGACAAGGCACCTCTGATTATTTGATTTAGGCTGGCTGACGTTCATTTGAACGGGGGTTGTACTGCAACTCGATTAATTCACCAAAAATATATCAACGGGCAGACAATCCTACCTTTATAAAAGGATAAGCTCTCTGGGTGGATGAGATACAAATGCAGATAATTAAATGCAACATCTTGGGTTCTGGAAACAGGTGCCCTTTTTATCTGCTCTGTCAGTTCAAATGCATCTTGGATTGCTCCTAGATGCTTGAACACTGATCTGGCAATTCCAGTACATTAGGAGAGGGTCATGATACAACTCTTGGGAATGTGGCCGCGCTAAGTCTGGATCCACTTGACACCGTAAATGCTCCAACATGTATCCTAAATTGGCTATTAACTCTAATGAGCATTTTGTGTTTGTGTGTGAATAATTCCCCAAGTGAAGCTGGCGGTAGTCCAAAGGAACAGGGTGAGGGCAAAAGAGACAAGACCCACTCAGGTTTCTTAAAACACTTTCTGGCAATGTGATGATAGGGAAGGCAAGCATTCTTCCTTATAATCAGTCAATGACTCGAGGCTGAGGCTTTATTTCCAAGCGACGTCAAGCTTGCTACACCCAGCTCCTTTCACACAGAGAGTGCACTCAGCATTGAGAAGGAGGCTAGCGCCTTGCCAATTCTTAAAGGGACGTTCTGGCAGTCACTTGCTGATTCGATCATCTTAGAGGGAGACTTTAGTTATAAGTTTAGTTATAAGTGTGGGCTGAAGATACCATCACAGCTGTACCATCACAGCTGTCAATATAAAGTTGTTTGAATAGAGTGGCTTAGTATTATATTTATTGTATTAGACATAGGAATATTTTTGTCATTTTGAAAATTACAGAAGCGTATTTATTAATGCTCATATTGTTATTTAACAATACAATTTGAATTGGTTTAATAATTCCATTTTGGCTTATATTTTGTTATTATTGGAGTCTTGTGCTGCTTCTTGGGTTGTGACTTTCACATTTTGCAGCATTGGTGTTGTTATCCACTTATTTCTATACAGATCGGACAAGGCAGACAAGAACCCCAAGAAGGGAAAACCAGGCCCCTACAGGTGGGATGACGGCTCCAAGCCTTCAAGTCTTTTTGGGATGCGCTAGAGCCGGATGCCTGGGTTCATCAAACAATGCACCAGGGCTACTGTATAGAATTCAAATGCCTCCCATCAAACCGATTTTTGCAATCCCCGGCCTCCCGCAGACCGGAAAAACACCTTCGCACAATGAGGGCCATAAATCACCTCAAGCAGGTAGGGGCAATAGAAGAAGTACCTCTGCAGGAACGCCACTCAGGTGATATTCGATATTTTTCATTTTTTACAGACCCCAAAAACAATGGAGATTGGAGGGCGATCTTAGATCTAAAATTTCTAAACAGTTTTGTCCTCCACAAAAAGTTCTGGATGGAGACGGTTTGTCCAATCATAGAGACTCTTCGTCCGTCTGCATTCTTAACCTCTTTAGACCTCACGGAGGCCTACCTACATGTCCCTATTCATGCTGCGCACCAAAAATTTCTCTGGTTTGCATATTTGGGGGAGCACCTACAGTTCAGGGCCCTCCCTTTGATTGGCTTCCGCCCCCCGTGTCTTCTCAAAAGTCCTAGTAACGCTAATAGCTCCCCTCCGTATGGAGGGGATACAAATCCACCCGTACTTGGACGATATTTTAATATGTGCTCTGTCCAAGGAAATTATCCCTAGTTCACACCCACAAGGTGGTTCAATGCCTGGAGAGGTATGGTTTCCTAGTGAACTGGTGAAAGAGCAACGTCAATCCACAGCAACGCCTATTATACCTAGGAGTGATCTTGGACACATCCACCAACTCAGTGATGCTACCACCAGACAAAGCACAAAAATTGGCCCTGTTGGCCAGCGAGATTATGAGTTCCAGGTCCGCCAAACTTATGTCCCTGGCAGCTCTTCAAGGATTGATGATCTCCTGCTTAGGATGCATGCAATGGGCCAGACTACACGCCCACCTTTTGCAGTGGATACTGCACCCCTTCCAGAACCAGATCCTGGCCAAGGGGAATCTTCTGTCTCATATCTCGACTCAGGTGTGCAAGAGTCTACGATAGTGGTCATCTCCAGCCAATCTAACCAGGGGACAGAACTACATACACAAGGATCCAGTACAGATCTTCACAGACCCCACATCGGAGAGAAGGGGATCTTCCTGCTCATGACTGAGGGGGGAGGGGTGTAGTGGAACATTGCGGAAGACCATTATACACTCGAGGAGATAGGTGGTGCTCAATACAGCCCTTCTCCATGTGAAAGCAATCTCTTAATTGTCACACCGCTCTGTAAATAATGAGCACCTGGTGGTGGGAAAATAAATTTAGTTTAGTTCTCTGCTGAGAGAGGGCGGAGCTTCAGATAAGGAGTGAGAGACTGAGAAGAAGCATCTGGAGAACCAGGACAGGCTGCCAGAAAGAGGAGACAACTTCCCATCCTCGTAAGATTATTTTGCCTGGATAAAAGGTTATTTTGGTTTAAGACTACTTAGCCTAGATAAAAGGATATATTTTGTTTTGTCAAATAAAGACTGTATACCTTGTTTTCCCCAATACCTGCCTGTTGGAATCAGTTTGTTTTTCTAAATCATGGGTAATACAGAGGGGGAACTCGGGAATTAGAAGAAGCTACATCTTTCTTACCCTTAGAGGGACTTGTAATTGTTAATTACACATCGTTGCAGTATAAATTGATACATGTAACTTTTACCCCATGTGGGATTTGTAACCAGCTATTACTTGATGGTGAATATGTTGAAACATAAGACTATTGGTTAAAGGACTGATGAAGGATTTATAACTAAGAATTTGAAACGTCCGTCTCCTCTACATGAATTTGGCTTTTTCTTATACAACTACTTGGCTTGAGAGAATATACTTCACCATTAAGACTTTTTTGAGACACATTTTTGATACTGTACATATTCATACGTTGTGTTTTGTGTTGGTTGTGTCATGTTTCCTTGTTGTACTTGATGGTGTCTACGGCTGTAGCTTTTTGATAAACTTTTTGCACTTTGTTAATATGCTTTTGCTCCTGTACTGATTTTCTAATCTACTAATAGTTGTACAGTGGTGCCTTCCCCCCCCCCAAAGTTGGTATATCAGCAAGACCAATAGGCTGATAAAATATAGGATCGGTGAACATTTGTCCAGATTTAGGAATCATGTGATGGAAGCCCCGTTAACACAACACTATATAGAAAAAAATCATTCTGACAGATTTTTTTTTATCATTTGGAGATTTATCAAATATAATAATGATAAAATAGACATAGATTTATTATTAAGACAACAAGAAACAAAATACATCTTTTCCAGACTTTACGGCCCCATGGACTAAACACAACAATGGATTTACAAAGCTACTTATAAAGAAGTGCTGTAACTTGAAGATGTTACTAATACAGATGCAAGCAATCAGTAGGATAGGTTTAACTGAAACTAGTTTTTCATTCCCTGGTAAGGACTTCAGTTCCCACCCAACACAGGAGCTTGTTCCATAACAGCCCAAGTGTGAGTAATGTGTTATATTTTATATAATATTCTGAATTCTATACTGTATGTACTATACCAAAATACTCCTTTAACAGGTGATTTATATGCCTTATATGTTGAGAGACAGTTTTTTTATACTGTGAACACATGTATGTCTATATTCTGTTATACATCACCATTATTTGAATGGTTAAAACTTATTGCACTACAATATTTTACTACAGTGGCTTCTGATGAAGGCCTCCATGGTCGAAACAGGGTAATTAACCGCCCCCCTGTATTGTCGTCAATTGTTCGCCAATGCCACTGGTGTGAACAGTGAGCAATAAAGCTCCACGAAGCGTAAACAGAAGAGTATCATTATCTCTAACACAAGCTACAAGATGCTCCATGACTGCAACCAACGCTCCTTTGAAGCAAGTCAACGATATAGTTGCAAGAACCTTCTGGTTTATTTCAACATCCAAGCGCCTGTGAAGTAACAGAGCGTTATGATCATATTGGACTGTGTTATCAGTTACCTTCAATTGAATGTGTTTCTGTACATACAAAGAACTTACTATATGTTCCAATTTAACTTTTTAGATTCAGCATACTAAAATAGTAATATTGCATTTTTTACTGCTGTTTTTTGTTTACCAACCCACTGTACAGCAGGGTAACTTATATTTACCTCAGATATTTGGGTAGGCAGTCCCAACCTTCCCAAGGTGCCTTCCAACAACAATCTCACTTCTGTCCTTCCTTCCAAGTCAACCAACAGGATTGGAAGTTTATGGGCAGACCCAGACCCCGTAAGGGGCCCAGACCGTCTCCCAATCGCCCTCCTAAGCCTAAACAGGCATGACTAGATACACATTTGTTTCACAGACCGGTTGTCTGGGTATTATAATGTTTGGTGTTCTCTCATAGAGGATATGTGGGTTCTTAGAATAATAAAGCATGGATACTTTATTGAGTTTGAAACCCTGCCTCCATACCTCCTTCTGGCTTACACTACTCCGCAGGTTCCCGCCCAACTCTTACAGGAGGTCCAAGAACCCTTGAAAAAAGGGGCTATTTGTGAGGCCCCCTCTACTGATTGGGGTTGCGGGTATTACTCCTGTTTCTTCCTGGTCAACAAAAAGGGGGGGGAAACACCCTATTCTGGACCTGAGGGGAGTTAACGACTTCATCGAAGTCCAGAAGTTTCGCATGCTATCACTTCCCGAGGTCCTGCCTCTCCTGGAGAAGCAGATGTGGTTCGTTGTTTTGGATTTGCGTGATGCATACTTTCATATCGCTATCCATAACGAATGCAATCTCTGTTTTGTGTGCAACGGAAAACATGAGTACACCGGGAGACTGAGCTAGCCAGACGCGAGTTCTCTCGCGGTTCCCAACTGCTTCTGTGGAGACCCCCCCCAGGCTTGGGGGGAGCGGGCTAAACAGGAGGGACCCTCCATGAAGCCCCCCCCCCCGGACCAACTCCGGGGCTCCAACTGCCAGCAAAACGCCGTGAGCGTCTGGTGAAGAAGGCAGCAGCTGGGGGTGAGTCTACCGAGACTATGGCGGCCATCCGCTCCACTTTTTCCTCCCCCCCACCTCCGTTTTTTAAATAACTTTTTCACAATAACAAAAAACAAACTAAGAACTAAACCATCCCAGAACTTATCCCAATACTGAACCAAGTTTGATTACCTGCTGGTGGGGTCGCGTTTTGAGCGAAGATAAATAGACGGGAGAAGTGAGGAGGGGGGGGAAACTTCCCGCGGCTGAATACACTAAGCTGGAGGCTGGAGGCGGCCGATACTTTTCTTCTGTGTGACCGTTTCTGGAATCCACCGCAGGTCTCTGTGCGGCTGCCCTGAATCTGTCGGCTCACCCGGGTGCGGGCGGACGGATGGGGCCAGGGCGGGCCGTAGGAGACCGGCTAAAGAGGCGGCGGCGACGGCGCGGCGGCGCAGCAGCAGCTCCAGCCAGACATCCCGATTCCTCTGCTTTATCTTTGACCCCCTCCTCAGAATAGCAACGTTCCAATCGGATTTAGCTCCGCACCCCAACACCATCTTTTTTTTTCTTTCTATTTTTATATTTTTGTTGTAAGGCTTTGATTTGAAATCGACTTGGAACAATTTAAAGGAGTACAAAAAGAAAAAAAATGGCGTCTGACTGGTAAAATTAACTTTCGTTTCTCTTGCTGTGAAATCAACGAACGCTTTACTGCCCCCCTGTGGATGCTGAACTAATTGCAGGCAACTTTCCTTATCCATCCCCACCTAATACAAGACAGAGACATTGGTTTTTCCTTTTTATTTGACTCATACAAACCAACTTCTAAAATAATTTATTTCATTGACAATCATAGTTGAGTTTTACGGGAGATAATCACCGAACTATTATTGACATTTTTATATACAATCTATATAACTTCTCCCTTAAAATACTGTCTAATTCTATTATTGACATGTAATACAATCAGTTTCATTTCTGAAACTATATGAATTAACATTGTGATTTGATTTAATATATTGAATGTAGCAAACCAATGAACTGTCAGACTTAAATATATTAATTTTCTAGATTTTGTGGGGGTGAGAGTGGACAGATTACCATAATTTTTTAGTGTGTGCAACTTGAACTGATATTTTTCAGGTTTTCCTTAACTACTATGAGGAAGAGATTTACAAGTTTTGCACACCGACAATCTCAGAAGCTGAAAGGTAAACAACAACAAAAATTCTTAGAAGAATTTGTAGTCTCTGAAGAAGAAGAACAAGAGGTTGACGTTGCAAAATTTAAACCCACATCAGAGATTACACAAGACAAAAAAAAGAATAAAAGTTTGGTCATGGCAAAAGAAAGTTAAGATTTTTTTTTACGCACACAGGAGATGATATTGGATATGAAAACTTCTTTACAGAAATCAATACAAGATTCAGAACAAAAGGTTCTTCAAAGTATTTCCAAGGTCGAAGAGAAACTTGAACTCAATTCTCAAGAAATTGTTAAAATCAAACAGAAGCAAGACGAAATTGAGACATCAGTAACACATCACACTACAGAACTTCTGGAACAATCAAAAATAATTCAAGATCTTTCAATTAAAGCTGACGCTCATGAAGTGAAGCTTAGGGATAAGAATATTAAATTTCGCGGGATTCCTGAACACTTCGGGAAAGAAAGTCTAGAATCAGATATCAGGACACTGCTCCATGACAATTACGATTTTGAAGAAGACGACTCTCCTGGAATTTTGTTACAGAATAAACTCATTCTACGCCACCAAGTATAAAAAACCAAGAGATATACTGGTGAGATTCGTTCATAAAAGAACCAGAGACCTGCTGTTAAAGACACAAAGAGACGACCCATTGATTTGGGAGGGGAACTCAATACAGATCTTAACCGATCTTCCGAGAAGTGTCCTAACAAAAAGGAAAGAGTATAACGATGTGAAGCAAGAATTGGACAAGCGACAAATCAGGTTTCGTTGGCTTATTCCATATTCACTAGAGATCTCCCTGCCGCAAGGGAAAAGGATAATCCATAATCAACTTCAAGCAAAAGATTTACTTGAAGAAATAAAAACTCAAGGAGACATAGTTCCAAAAGACTCCGAAGATTCCCCAGGAGAAGGCCCTAGTAAACCCCAACCGACTCAGAAGGGGAAAAAACAACCGCTTGAGAAGCGAGAACTTAGAAAAAACAAGAAGACTTCCGAAGGAGATAAATTAAATCAAGCAGCTGCCTTGTAGAATTGAGTCTTAATCTCACCATGAATCATCTGCAGATAACATCACTAAATATTAATGGTCTCAACTCTCCTAATAAAAGAAAAAGAGTTTTTCACAGCCTAAAAAAGCAAAAGAAAGATATTATCTGTCTCCAAGAAACCCATATAAAAAAAAAACATGAAAAAATTCTACATACAAATCATCTTGGAACTCCTTATTTGGCATCGGCGAAGGTGAAGAAGAGAGGCCTTGCAACTTATATCAACGAGAAAGTTTTGACAGTAAAAACCCACATAGCAGACTCGGATGGACGTTATCAGATTTTAATTCTTTTTGGATCAGATGGAATTTGTTTCACAATAGCACATATCTATGCTCCGAATGCTGCTAAAGAAACTTTTTATGAAACATTGTTCAAGAATCTTGTAGAATACCATCAAGGAGAGATCATAATTATAGGAGATTTCAACGCAGTTGTGAATCCTACGATTGACAAGACTCATAGCAGCACATCTGGGAAGTTGCCAAAGAGTGTCTTTAAATCAATGAAAGAATTCGATTTAATTGATATATGGAGAACGAAAAATCCGAAAACAAAAGATTATACTTTCTATTCAAGTCGCCATAAATCACACTCAAGAATTGATATGTGCTGGACCTCTAGATCAATGACAACAAGTGTGGAGAAGATACTTATAGCACCCAGGATACTGTCAGATCACAACCCAATTGAACTGACCTTAACAAGAGGCAAAATAGGGATCAGAAGATGGCGGATGAATGATCAATTACTTCGGAACAAGCAAATACTCGAACAATGTAAGCATGATTTGAAAGAGTTTCTCACCTTAAATAAAACAGAAGATATGTCCGATCTTGTCATATGGGACGCTAGTAAAGCTTTTGTAAGAGGGAAAATGATAGCCCTGAATTCCAAAAAAAAAAGACAGAAGAAATTTAAAGAATTACAAGATCAACTAAGAAAATTGGAAAAAAAAGTCCAAATTAAGTCAGATAAAACCATTTTACATGATATTAAGATGACCAAGCACCAAATAGAGTTGATAGAAACAGAAGAAATCAGAATAAAAGTTAAATATGCCAAGCAAAGGTTTTTTGAAAGAGCAAATAAGCCAGGTCGTTTTTTAGCCAATCAACTTCGACAACAAGAGAAGAAAAGGAAGATAATCGGTGCCAAAGCTGATGGGAAAACTTATAACAAACAAGAGGAAATCGAAAAAATATTTTTGGAATACTATAAGCAACTTTACTTGAAGGATGATTTGCGAGAACAAGGACTTTCAACTTATTTAGTTGATGCACAACTACCTAAACTTTCATTAGAAGAACAAGAGATACTTAACCAGAAGATAACAACTCAAGAAATTGTAGATGCCAATAATTTAAAATTAGACAAGGCACCCGGACCAGATGGTTTAACACCACAATACTACAAACTGTTAGAACATCAATTAACTCCGGTTTTACTCTCCCTTTATAACGAGGTAATTGAACACGGTAAGATTCCCCCGTCATGGCAAGAAGCACATATCTCACTAATCCCAAAAGAAGCTGCGGACCAATACCTTCCTCAAGCTTATAGACCAATATCACTCTTGAACATCGACTATAAAATTTTTGTTTCTATAATCACTAAAAGATTTCAAAAATACATCGGAAACTTGGTACATCCAGATCAAACAGGTTTCATTCCTAAGAGACTTATGAGAGACAATGTGAGACTGGTTCTCAGTGCAATAAAATATGCAAAGTCAAAATCATTAAAAACAGCAATGATATTGTTAGACGCTGAATAAGCTTTTGACAATGTTTCCTGGCACTTTATCGATAAAACACTACAACAAATGGATTGTGGAGAAACTTTACTTAAAGTCTTTAATACGATATATTCGGTGCAAAGAGCTCGCCTCTTGATCAACGGTCAGTTGTCCACAGAATTGAATATTACAAAAGGTACCAGACAAGGTTGTCCTCTTTCTCCATTTTTGTTCGACTTATCAATGGAGGTCTTCTCAAATTATATAAGAAATGATCCAAAAATCAAAGGTCTAACAATAGGAAATGAAGAACACAAAATTAAAAGTTATGCAGATGACGTTGTTTTAATTTGTCAAAACCCTGAGCAAACACTTCCATATGTTTACAATCATCTCATCGAATATGCAAAATATTCCGGGTATAAACTTAACAAAACAAAGACGAAAATTCTGACTTTTAATCTAACAGCAGATGAAGACAAGCACATTGAAGACATTACCGGATGCCGAATTACCAAAGAATCAGTGAAATATTTGGGTGTCAATATATCTTCACAAAATAATACACTTCTAAGGTTGAACTACTTGAAAATCTGGGGAGAAATAGAAAAAGATTTGAGTCTATGGTCAAAGATGAACATCTCATGGTTAGGAAGGATATCGACGATAAAGATGAATGTTCTTCCTAGACTAAATTTTTTATTTCAATTTTTGCCGATTGACATCCCTGAAAGGATATTAGAAAATTGGCAAAAACAAATTAACCGATTTGTCTGGAACGGAAAAAAACCGAGAGTAAGATTTAAAGTCCTTTAAGATGAAAAGAAAAGAGGAGGGCTGGCAATGCCCAATTTTAAATTATACTACCATGCTGCCTGCCTAACGTGGATAACCGAATGGATAAAACAGCTTAAAAGTCGGCACGTTACTTTAGAACGGGCGGACCTGGGACAGGGTTTTCATAAAGCTTTGTGGGACCCTAAATCAAAAATTCAAAAAGACAAAGTACAAGAAGATTGCGATGTCAAAACAGTGTTATTGAAAGTCTGGAAAAGATACAAAAAGAGAATAAGTCCTTCTCCACCATCTATAATGTCACCAACTGAAGCTTATCACGATAATGTTAAACTTAAACCGGGTGTTCATTTTACCTATAATGACATGATAGAGCCTACAGGAGAAATCAAGAACATGATTAAACTTCAAGAAAAATTTCAAAAGTTGAATTGGTTAATTTTTTTACAATTGAGGTCCAACTTACAAAAAGACTGCTTATATCCACAACCATTTCGTGAACCAACTGAATTTGAGCAGTTAATATCTAAAAATGACTCACATGTATTAGGAAAAATATATAAGCTTCTCTTGAAATACGATACAGAAGAAGAACAAGTGAAAACAAATATGATAAAGTGGATGCAAAATTTCGGAGAAATGATTAATATGGACTCATGGGAAAAACTTTGCTCCTCCGAATTGAAATACACAGTCTCTCAAGAAGTGAAAGAAAATTGGTATAAAACTTTCTACAGATGGTACCTGACTCCTAATATGCTTTCCCAGATGACAACTCCAGGGAAAAAAGGCGCATGTTGGAAATGTCAAGAATCAGACGGTTCTTATTTTCATGTTTGGTGGACGTGTCCAAAGTTACAATTATACTGGAAAAGAGTTCATCGCGAACTACAAATGATGTTAGATATGAAGTTTACATTTGATCCAAAATTCTATTTACTCAGTATAGTACCGTCAAACTTATCTCAAAAATCGCATGACGTTTTCAAATATGCCACAACAGCTGCCAGAACAATCCTAGCAAGAACATGGAAACAAACTCATATACCCGAAATTGATGACTGGAAAGAAAAACTTCTGGAATATGCAGCAATGGCTAAAATGACTTATGAACTAAATCCTAAATCCAGTGAATCCACCGAGCAATTTCAGGAGAAGTGGGCATCTTTTTATACATATATGAAATGCAACTAACATGAACAATGTATGCTAAAATATTATAACAAACTCTGTTTCATACTTTTTTATCTTAATTAACTGTCAAAAAAAAGAATAAGAATTCTTAAAATATAAGAGATTATTTTGAGGCAAGAACAACAAACCAAAGTCATTTTGTAACTATATTTTATTCAGAAATCATTTTACAATACTGTATTGTTTTTACAACGTTAACATTTACCCCTTTCCCTTTTTCCTTCCCTGTACCCCTTAAAGATATAAATAAAATAAATAAATAATAAAAAAAACATGAGTACACCGTTCTGCCCTTCGGTCTGGCCACAGCACCCTTTACCTTTACAAAATGCTTGTCTGCGGTGGTTGCGTACCTAGCCCTCCGGGGATGTATCATCTTTCCATACTTAGATGACTGGCTGATAGTCGGTACCTCTGAACACTCCCTTGCTAGTCAAGTGCAGGTTGTACTCTCCGTCTCAGCAGACCTGGGTCTCGTGGTCAACTTTTAAAAGTCGCACTTAATCCCCTCCAGAATCATAGATTTCATCGGTGCGCACCTAGATTTGGTCACTGCTAGAGCATATCTTCCTGTCCAGAGGATTCGCTCCATCCAGAAGCTGGTTAGCCAGTTTTCCAGAAAGCAATTCCAAATTGCCCACAAATTTCAAAAGCTCTTGGGCCTCATGGCCTCCACCACTGCGGTTGAGGCCTTTGCTCGTTTGTGGATGTATCCCTTGCAAACCTGGTTTCTCAGAACATTCCAGCTGAATGTTGACCCGAAATACAAGTGGCTGCCTATACTCAGATCAGTTACTGCTTCTCTGGGATGGTGGTCCTTGGAGACTAACCTCTCGTCTGGTGTTCCCTTTGAATCACCTACTCCACAGGTTCATATGTTCACTGATGCCTCCCTATCAGGTTGGGGGGCCCACTGTATGACATTTAAGGCCCATGGTTTGTGGTCGGTTCAGGAGTCTACCTTGCACATTAACCTCCTTGAACTCCGTGTTATTAGGCTTGCTCGCTGCTCGTTTGTAGGAATCCTCAAGGGCAGGCATGTTCAAGTCGCAACTGACAGCTCCACCACTCAACACTACATCAACAAACAGGGAGGCACAGGGTCCATTTTGCTTTGCAAGGAGGCAATCGCGGTCTGGGAGTAGACCATTTCACACAGCACCACTGTCACTGCCATTCACATAGCAGGCACAAGCAATACGCTCGCGGACATGTTAAGTAGTCGCCAAACGACACTCACGAGCTTGCTATAGGCACAGATTGCCTTTGTCGTCTTTTCCACACATGGGGCAACACCGCAAATAGATCTTTTTGTGACCCAGCACAACACCGTTTATCCGCGGTTCTGCTCCCGGGCAGGAGCGAGCTCGGGCTCCATGGGGGACGCATTCCAAATGATATGGTCAGGCTACCTTTTTTACATGTTCCCCCCATTCCCCTTACTGAGCAGGGTTCTGGCCAAGATCAGGACGGACAGGACAAGTTGCATCCTAGTAACGCCATTTTGGCCCAGGAGGTCCTGGTTTGCAATACTGATGTCCATGGCCCAAGGGGAATACATTTTCCTTCCTGAGATATCCCCTCACATATCTCCCAAGGTCAAGCTGGCAGCTTGGAGAGTTCGAATGTGAATTCCTGGTCAGATAGGGTGGCTCAGGTGCTTTTGAACTCCCTTAGATCGTATACCCGATGCTTACATGATGCTAAGTGGGGAAGGTTTTCCTTGTGGGCTACTGACAAAGAGTTGTCCCGTTACTTGTCCCGTTGTCATTTTTCGATTACCTGTTATGTCTTAAGTATTCTGGACTGTCCAACTCTTCTATTAAAGTTCATTTGGCCGCCATTTTGGCCTTTCACATTGAGCTGGAATCTTTTTGTTTTTTTCTCATCCATACTCTAAGAGGTTTCTATGGGGGCTTGCCAACCTCTACCCCCCGATGTCTCCACCTGTTCCACAGTGGAGCTTATCCCTGGTATTGTCCCAACTAATGAAACACCCTTTTGAGCCTTTGGCTACATGTGATTTATCCTTTCTGTCATATAAGGCTGCCTTTCCAGTTGCTATCACCTCAGCCAGGAGGGTCAGCGACCTAGCGGCCCTTTTTCATTCCCACTCGTTTACTAAGTTTCATGCGGACCGGGTGGTTCTGAAACCTAAGCTTTCATTCTTGCCCAAGGTTGTTTCCTCTTTCCACCTTCCCCAAGATATTGTACTACCAGTATTTTTTCAAAATCCATCTTCCGATGCTGAAAGGGCTCTGCATTCTTTAGATGTCCATAGGGCCCTCCTTTTTTATCTACAAAGAACCACAGGCTTTAGGGTAGATGATAATCTTTTTATTTGCTTTAGTGGCCAACGCAAGGGTCACCGGGCTTCCCTGCAGACCCTGTCAAGGTGGATAACCTCAGACATCAGACTTTCTTATGGATTGCCCAAACATGATCAAGGCGCACTCCACAAGAGCTTATGCTGCCTCCGTCGCCTTTTTGTCTAAAATCGACCTCCGGGACATCTGTCGAGCGGCGACGTGGTCAACCCCTTCTACATTCGTGAAGCACTATGAGGTCGATGTGGATTCATCTAGAGAAACAGCAGTGGGACGTGCCGTCTTGCAGTCATTATTTCAGTGACTGTCCCACACCCACCATCCTGGTAAGCGAGCTTGCTACTCTCCCAATTTGGGACTGCATAGTGTTACCCGAAATGCTCCTTTATATGAGGAAATTAGCTGAGCAATCGGTAACTATGTATTTTTATAGCGGGTTCGCACTCAATTATACCAAAATCCGTTTTAATGAGACGTTGAATAAAGACAGAGACAAGGAATTCCGAATTAAATAGTGTTTATGTATTCAAGCATTCAAGTGGTGCAACACAAACATACAGAGAGGCTAGGATATAAAAGAGAGGAGTACAGAGACATTTGCCAATGTGGCAGGAGATCGTTGATATATATATATTTACCGTGTCCAGATGAGGTGTTGTCCAAATTCACGTAGACTAAGACAGATTGAAAGTTAAAGCCGAGATGGGGCAGGGGTTCCCACAGACTTGACCAGCAAGGCGGGAGGGAGCGTGGTTAGGCTGCGCAAAACCAAACCAATAGAGTAACAGCAAAGGTGCCAGGAAAGACCTAAGGTGACTAGAATGGGCTTGGGGCACCCCAGTTATACTGTTTTTCTGGGGGTGGGGAGAGGGGTTTCACCCCTCCTAGGTTCCCAGGTGACAAAAGGTTACAAAAGAATTAAGCTGTGGCTGCCGGGGTGGAGTAGTGAGAATTTGGAAATCTATTCTAATTCCAATGACTTTTGCAACCTTGATGAGCTAGAACTTCTCTGCTGATGAGATTAACATACAGGAACAATGGTTGCGATCTGTGCAAACGTCCTGGGGTCACTGCTGCTGAGGTGGAGGAATGACTCATCTTGATATCTGGATTGCTGCTGACGACCCATTAAGCGGTGGATGTTGCAAGGGGGGGTGCTTGACACTGACTTCATGACATTCTGCTACTCATGAAATGGCTGCGGCTGGAATAGAGCCTATACAGGAACATGGCTTCCCTCACCGGAGGCTGCCCCTGCATCTGCTCCCTAGCTGCTAGCTGCACGGCGCTCGCAGGAGCGGCCGAGTCCGTAACGGAGCGCGGAGCGATCGTCCCGTGGTGTTTGGGGCGGGCGCGTGGCCAGCGGAGTAGTCAAGTGCCAGCACCGCGGGTTGCCAGATCCTGCCAAGGAGGTTTGGGCAGGCCCGTATGCTAACAGTTCCCCCCCTTGTTGCCGTTGAAGACTCCGTCTGATATGGCGACACACATAACACATGTTGCTTGAAGTCTTGATTGAAGATGCCAAGCCGGGGTGCATTAGCCAAAGGATTTTTGGGAACCATTTACTAAGCTAAAACCTCAGATTAAAAGGGTGGCTGCCTAGTGAATTTGGACAACCTCGAAGAAATTGTGCATTATTAAATTTGCATGCATATTTTAGGGCGTTTGCATTGCATGCATCAAAGCATCCGGTTCATCTTACAATACAAAATAAACATTGTTTTCTAAACTCAAGCTTACATTGTTAAACTAACAAACTGAAAAACATATACATTGAGTCATAACAGTATACATAGGATACAAAGAAAAAACCTTAGGCATGAACTGCCGGATGTTAGAAGGAAAAACTTCGTACCCTTTTTAAAGTTATAGATAAATAGAGACAGAAAGACATACCGCTGGTTTACAAACATTCGTTCAGAATCTGGAAAATCTTGTTCCCCCCCTAGTAGAAGGGTGAAGGTAAACATAAACGCATAATGGTTTCAAGTTTGCTCCTCCCCACCGTGAGAGGGGAGGGTTAACAAATCTTCCTTGCCTCTTCCTCTGGCAATTGGCTGGGCTCGGCTGTCTTCGTGCCTTTTCGGAAGCACTCGTCGGGGCCTAACCTTTCTCGGGGGGTTGGCAGGGGATGGCCTGGCTGAGGGGGCGTGGGGTGATTTGCATAATGCATTGCAAGGCATTATGGTCGAATCTAGGGCTGAGATAGGGGCACCATATGATTACTATATCATTTTACTCTTGGACCTTAGCCGGACATCAAGGGGTCTAGTTGTCTGAGGCCCTTCCTACACACTGGGTTTATGTCCACCATATTCCTTAAGGGTTGACCTTCTATAGTGGATGCCCTTGCCTTCTTCTAGCCACCCATCAATCATGAAGTCCCGCGCTTGCATTGTCTTCACTATGGTTGCTTGCACGGGTGGTGCCTATCTGGCGGGTCACAGAAGGTGGCCTCGTCGACTTGCGTTGGCGCCATTCTGGTTTCGGACCGGATGATCCCGCGGTGCGGGTTAGTCCGGGCGAACCGCCGAGGCTCTGACTAATGAAGCGATTCCATTTGGTCAGGCTGGAATCGTTTCCTCGGGAAGGGCCTCAATTTTCTTGGTGAAAGATAGATTGAACAAAACATATACACAACACCTGCAACAAAACACATTTTCTAACTGTCTTAGGTTTGGAAGGGCTGCTGCATGCAAATTACGAGCATACTAGCATGCTGGGTGGGGGCACTTGTGGGGACTCTTAATGTGGCTAAACGTTAGGCGCTCCGTTTGGAGATTCGAAGGGGCATGTGCGGGGGATAGGTCTGTCTTTGACTTTCTCAGTGCGGGCTATTTGCAAATTTGAGTTGGTCGCCATGTTGGGTGCGTCTACAGCTGCCGTGGACCCGGAGGACTTTCTAGCCTCTACTCTTTACTGAGCCGGCCTACTGCTGGCCGTGGGCTGGTGGTCCAAAACCGGCCCGACAATCGTGCAGACACCTCGCATCCATTGGCAAACTGGTCCGCATGGATCTCCAAGGCGAATGTCAGATCAGACAGTTCCACTCCTGCGAGTACCATAGTGAAACTGCCATTAAATTCCTGATCGTTCCCAGCTAATTTTTCCCAAGGGGCAAGCCGAAAAGGTAGTCCCGCCTATGAGAGTCAAAGAACAGACTTAAAAAGACGAGGGGAAAGGCCCGGATGCAGCCCTTTCGGCAAAGGTCTGCTGCTCTCGGACTCTCCCGCAGGGGAGAGGTGTCAATCATTCTTAGTCTCGCGGCCTTCCGCGTTGCTGACCTTTGTTGAGGGATATCATGTTAGAGGTGATTTCGGGGGAGGAGAGGCATTTGCATATGGCGCGAGGCATCATGGTTACACATACATTTATACATTTACTAATAAAACATTGACAAATAGCGTTGTATACCCAGGCGCTTGTAAGGCTTTTCCTGGTTTCATATCCTTACACATATTAGAAAAATACTTAAAGGGAGATTTAGATAGACACTGTTTTCAGAAGGTAACTGGGGCTATAAGACCAAGTCAGACCGAGGCGCATTCCCTTAGCTCTAAGCTAATTTTCCCTGGTGGCATGTCCTCACACCCACCAGTAAATGCGGCCCTCTACCATTAAGCCTGTGTGGGCTTTTTGGATTGCGCTTGAGCCGTTCTGGTTTTGGATAGTCAGCCTACTGAGCGGGCCGATTATTTAACCAAGACCTTGAGGTCTCTTCCTAACAGGGCGATTCTATAGGAGCCGGAATCGCCTTCTCGGGGGGGGGGGGGGGGACCTCTCCTATACTGGTAAAAGGTAGAATCACAACTAAACAAAGCAACCTACACAACATTTCCTATAACTTGACTTGGTATGTTCCAAGGGGAGGGGGACGAGGGGACTCATGCTAAGACTGCGCAGACTCAGTCTGCACCAAAGGGTTAGGTTTATGCAAATTTTAAGTCCAGGAGCATGATGGGTAGCTGACTGCTCCGGGTGTTTAGACAGGTATTCAGCCAAGGTGCTGTCCGTTAAAGAGATAGCAATAGGTTTTTGAAACAAAGAAGAATGTTGGCTTTCCAAAGGTATATTTGCTTTTCAGGGGAAGGGGGTCCCTGTGATTTCAAAGTGGGTGTCTTTAGGAGTCCATGCTGCGGGGGTGGAAGCCTCCCTGCATTGGTGGGTGGACCTTCCAAAACCAGGATGGCTCCAGCGCTTGCGCACCCCACCACTTGGAAGGTTTTCTTCTGCTCCGGCAATCGGTGTGTCCCTCAGCCTGAAATCAGTATTTGCACAGCTGAGGTGTCCGCCTTTACGGTGGGTGTGATGACACGCCACCTGCGGAGCTAACCTTGAGGAAAACCTTCTTAATTTTTGTGCCCGGGGTTTGGCCAATAACAACCCCACTTTGGAAAGTCAAAAATATAATGATCAGAGTAGAAAAGAGAGAAGGGGAAAGGAGAGAGAGTTCCATCCTCCCCCCCTTCTTACAGCTTTTGATATGAGAGCTGGGTGGTGCGGTTGGTGACTGCCAGTTGCCTGAGCTGCCGTTTCACCCAACATCCGAGAGAAATAAATTAAAAAAAATGGTTAGACAGGCTTGTGCTACCAGGATCTGATGCTTAATTGGCTGCACCTTTCAGTGGTTTAGGCTGGAGGAACTACTTTGTTCTGATGGTTAGATCACAATAGTATAAAACATATGGGGGAGTTCATAGACTTAAACATACAGGACATCATGGCTCCAAGGGGCTGGCCCGTGCAGCCTGTATTGTACATATTGAAGAATACACATATGAAAATCACCCCTCTCCCTCTTTGGCGAGAGCCTATGAAGCAGCAGCGGCTGGATCAGTTGTCAGATATCTTCTTTGGGGATGTTCGGGTCTGACCAGGAGGTTGGCAAAGGGGAGCCCTGGATATAAGTATCAGCACAGGGTCCCACTGTGCCTTCCGTGATTGATGGGCATGGAATGGGAGGGAAGCTTGCGTGCATATATTGCATTAATATAAGCAAGCACTGGCAATGTCTCTGCAGTGCATACTGGGTGACTTTATTCATAGACACACAATCATAAGCCTTTAGACAGTGAAGGGGATAAGGTGATAAACTTGTAAAGAATGAAAACACAAGACTAACACATGCAAGATA